>NW_024704774.1:1293420-1464335 GCF_018977255.1 Callorhinchus milii | reverse complement strand
GTTGGCACCCGCCACTGTTCTCACCCTGCACTTTGTCCATCCCCTGTGCTTCACACCTGCGCTCAGCTATACGCTGTTCTTTCGACTCTTGTGTTCTTCCACCTGCGCTCAATGTTCTTTGCTCCAACACTCGGCTGCCCTTCTGAGCGCAATCCCCTGCCCTGTGCTCATACCCCTGTGCCCTCGCACTGTGCACAAAACTTGCGATCTGTGCTCTGTGCTCACTTCTCTGTGCTTACCCTGACTTGTTTTTCCCGCCGTTGCTCCCCTCATGGGGCAGTTGTGAGCACAGGGATCTGAGCGCAGGAAGGTGTGATTACAGGGGCTTGAGGTTTGGGCAGTAACAACAGTGGGGCGGGGGGGAGCGTGTTGAGCACAGGGGGAAGTACAGGGTCTGAACAGAGGAGGGGTATGTCAGGGTGGTGTAAACATGGGGTAAGCAAAGCGGGGAGAGAGGTGTGTGGGCGAAGAACAGAGGTTGAGTGGAAGGGGGATAAGCAAATGTTTGTGTTGATCAAAGGGGAGTGATCACTGAGGATGAACAAATGAGAGTCAGCTTGGTTGAGGAGGAAGCAAATGGGGAATGAACATTTGGCGGAGGGGTGTGAGGTGAGCACAGAGTCTGAGGATAGAGAGGTGAGCACAGTGCGTTGAGTGCAGGGGGTAAACTCTGAACATAGGGAGTTAAGGGAATTGGTGCTTGCACAGTGGGTGAGCACAGGGATGTGAGCATTTGAGAACAAATTTTTGGAGGACAGGCGGGTGAGAACTGGGGTTTTAAGAAAAGAGGAAGAGCAATGGGAGTGATCACATGGGCGGGAGTTGATAAGAGTGATCACAGGGTGGACCAATGGGAGGGAACACAAGGAGAGAATTAAGTGGGGAGCACACTGCACCGAGCGAAATGGGTTGAGCAAAAGAGTTGAGTTCAGTGGTTGAGAACAGGCGTCGCACAAGTGGATCATCACTGGGCGCATTTAAACAAAAATGTGATCACAGGGTCCAGGAACAGAGCGCACACATTGGGGTGAGCATAGCGTTGGGTGAGGGAGGTTGGTGACCACAGGTGATTGAACAAAAGAAGTTGAGCACAGGGTGAGTGCAAGGTGTGGGGATCACAGAGGGGTTTGAGCAAGAGGATGAGCACAGTGTCTGATCCCAGGGCGGGGGGCACAGTGGAGTTTGAGTGCAGGGAACGTGAGAACAGGACGTGAGCACTGGTGGGTGATAACAGGTGTGTGAATACATGTTTGTGAACAGTGCGGTGAGCAAATAGAGGGCAAACACGGGGAGGTGTGTGGGGTGGGAAACACAGGAGTGTGAGCTTAGGCGCGGGAGCGCATGATAGAAGGGAGAGGAAAGTGGAATGAAAAAGTCGCGTAAGATCACGGTACGGAGCGCAGGCAGTTGTGTGAACATGTGGGTGATCCCATGGTTTGAGCACAGGTTAGTCAGCAAAGTGCCTTTAGCAGAGGGGTGATAGCACACAGCGGTGGGCAGTGGGAGTGAGCGCAGTGCGGAGTACACGGGGAGTGGTGCAAAGAGCAGGGAGCAAAGTCGGCTGTTTAGCAAAGCGGGGTGAGCCCAGTGCGAGGTGAGCACAGAAGTGTGATTCCAGGGTCGGGTGTAAGGAGGAAAGGGTAAGCACAAGGGGCAGATCAATGCGCAGCGAGCACTAGTGGGCGAGCGTAATGAGGGCACACGGGTGTGAGCAAAGTTGGGGTGAGTACAGCTGGTTGACAAATGAGTGTTGAGCATACGGGTAAGAGAACAGTGGCTTGAGAACAGTCGGAGTGAGGTCACGCGATGTGTTGAGTGTCTGATCACTCGGAGAAGCGAATACAGCAGATGAACAGACTGTGGCAGTGAGAATAGCGTCTGTGGTGCTCACAGGAGGTAGCAAAGTGTGGGTGTTGAGCACATGGGGATGATGAAAGAAGGGGATAGCAAAGGGGGTGAGCACAGGTTGGGGATGAGCAAACTAGGGAGCACAGTGTGGGCTGTGAGCACAGGGAGGCGTGAACACAAATGCGGAAGCACAGGGGCTGTGAGCACAGAGCGATGAGAACAAGGGCTGAGCACAGGGAGGTGTGAGAAAAGAGGGTGCACAGTGGGGTTGAGAATAGAGGGTAAAGACAACGAGATGAGCACAGTACAGGAAGAGGAAAGAGGGCTAATTACAGTGGGATGAGCACAGAGGGGCGCAACGAAGGGAGGGTGGTTAGCCCAGTGAAAGTCATCTTAATTGAGGGGAGCAGGCGGGGGAAAACAGGAGGGTAATCGCAGTGTGAAAGCAGTGGAGATGTGCAAAGTAGTGAGGGATGTAGAAAGTGTACAGGATGGTGAGCACACGGTGCTGTTGAGCACAAGTTGAGTGGTGAACATTAAAGTTGAGCTTTGATGGTGCGCATAGAGGTTAGACAGTGAGCAAAATGTTTTAGCACAGAGTAAGGTTGAACAAACAGCGATCAGAACAGATATTTGAGCAAAGTCGGGTTTGCATAGGGGTCAATGAGTAAAGGATGGGTGAGGACCTTGTGGGAGTGTTGTGAACAGATGAAGAAGGCGAGAGACTGAATACTTGGAGGTGAACACAGGTGGGGGCATCATAGTGAGGTGACGACAGGCTGAATGAGCATAGTGGGGGAAAGCAGACGAGGGCGAGCACAGTAGGGGGAGCACAGTTGTGGGGCACATGGTTGGAGCGCACGGTGAGGGGCAACGAGACTGGCACAGAATGGGTGAGCACCAGGCTGTACACAATTACTCGTGCTGAATGCAAGAAGGCGTGATCTCCTGGGGCTGGGCGGATAACATTGGTTGGGCTCAGTGGAGGTGGAGAACTGGGAACAGACGGAGGGCTGAGTACCGGGGGACTGGAGCACAGTGGCAGGGGAGAGCGCTGCGGGAGGGCTAATAAGAGGGCGATCGGCTGAGTTCAGTGGGCGTGTTAGTGCGCTGAGCAATGGGGGCGGGGGGAGTGGGTCGGAGGGCAGGGGCTAATCCTAGTGGAGGGACTGAGCACAGAGACAGTGATTGAGCATAGGGGGAGGGACTGTGTCTGAGTCCAGTGTACGGGCAGAGCCGAGTGGCGGGGCTGAGCTCACAGGAAGGACTGGTCACAGTGGAACGATTGAACACAGAAAAAGGGTCTGAGCACACTGGAGGGGTTAATCGAAGGATTAGTGTCTTAAGATGGGGAGAATGGCGGAGTCTGATATAGAAGAAGAGGAGTGGGGAGGGCTAACCACATGTGGGTGAGCATAATGGCTGAGCACAGGGAGAATGCGGAGCCTCACGTAGAACCCCAGTTGTGGGGTGGGTTAAGCACAGTTGGGTGAGTATTGTGGCTGAACACCGTGGGTCATGAGACCAGGGGAATGAGCAATTTGGGGGAGAACAGTGGGTAGGTCCTATTGGGAGAAGCAATGTGGATGCTCAGTGGATGAGCACAGAGGGTGGGCGCAGGTAACGAGGGTTGAGCACAGAGTCGTGAGCTCATTGTGATGAGCACAGTGGGATGTGCTAAGCACAGGGGATGGCCCGAGAAGAGTGCAGGAGCTGTGCACAGAGGATTGCCTGCGAACAGGTGGAGGAGCAGAGCACACTGGGTGGCGCTGAGCACAGGGGCGAGCTGACCACACGGGCAGGGGCTGAGCACAAGGGGAGACGGTCAGCACAGGGGGAGGGGCAGAGCACATGGTAAGCGGGTGTGCACAGAAGGGAGAGTTGAGCACAGTGGCAGAGCCTGAGCACGTTGGCGGGATGTCTGATCACAGGGTGAGGGCTGGGCACAGTTTGAGCGGCTGGTCACACGAGGTGTCAATTCTCTGCTTCCATTGATTTGTGACTTTTGATAGACTAACAGTGACGTACTGAGGTCCTTACACCAACACCAACAAGTGACCAGCGCTGTTCATATTATGTCGGGAGGAAGTCCCAATGTGCTGAATTTCCCCAAAACAAGAGCAGTTTAAATCAATGACAAATAGTGACTATTAATTGGAAAAAAACTCAGGCTCCGCAAACAGCCGTGAAATTAATCATTAAATTAAATTTCAAATTATTTTGGAGATTCTTGGCCAAGTCACCAATAAAAATTCGCTTCTGGTTTTTAACATTGCCACGAGATCTGTAACCTCCAAATAAACAGCAGTCGTGGGAATCGACAAGACCCCGAGTTCAAAGAAATCCTGACCCTAACATCAGAGAAAATTGATTAGTTGCAACGTCTAATGAAAGACCCACATTAAGAACAGTCCACTATTTGGCCTCGTATTAAACCTCACACAGAAAATGTGTCACAGGCTGAGACTGGTCTCATTGTCTACCCTGAAGCTCACTGTCATAGTAAAGATCAGAGAGAATGCTTGTTAGATTTTCTTTATTGTGTTTTAATTTCAGATCCGCTAGAGAAACCCATCATTTCCCTGACGCCAGATTACCGGGTGTTTGTGAGAGGGGAAAGTGCTCAGATCTCTTGTTCTGGGAATTATCCTGGCAGCAAATTCTCTTTGTACAGAAGTGACAAGCTTATCACATCACAACCAGTTCCAGAGAAAAAGAAAACGGCAACATTTACCCTATCAGAGATCAGTGCAGGAAGTTATTGGTGTAATTATAGGACACACATGGGCGGAAGAGAGTTCATATCCCCAGACAGCGAGCAAGTGAGCATCTCTCTATGGGGTAAGAGCTGAGTAATATGTCAGATCATAACCTGTTTCTGTTTCCCTCACGATTCTGTGAAATCATTGTTCGCTGCCCCTGGTTTATATTAGCGTCGATCACAGGTCCACTCCCAACTCCCACCCTCATACTCGACCCCCCACTCACACACACATCTTCATTAATGTTCCAACCGCTCAGTGATACAAATTTCCATCCATTCTTCACTCTCTCCCCCACTTGCTCCCAAACCTTCTATTCCCCGTCGCCTCATACCTTATGTTCCTCATCCCAATTTAACTTCGAGTTCTCCCTCCCACACCCTCTATATTTCCCACAAACTCACTCCGACTTCCTCCCAAAAGCTCAATCCCCCCCATACCTTTCATTGACTTCTCCCTCATGTGCAGCTCTGGCTTCCTCTTGAAAGTGTCTATGCTGTGCTGGGATCCTAAACTCTAAAGCGCTCTGAGACGCCGTCCGGCGTGGAGGGCGCTATATAAATCCAAGATGTTGTTGTTTTTGTTGAATTCAATCCCGCTTTAGACCATAATTACCACCATCTCACTACCCTGTGTTAAGTCTGCTCCTAAATTTTCCGTTTGATCCCCTGCGTGTGATCTTACACTGTAGTTTAAAACACGCCTGTATGTCACATGAGAGATTCAGACTGAATTCCCGGTATCCCGTCCTTTGCTGTAGCTGTGTGTTGCCCCAATCTACGGCCACACTGCCCGCCATGGCCATGACGGTCCCAGCCGTTGCTCCCTCTCCTTCTGTGTAAAGAAACACTTGACGGGGTCTGTCCTGAACTTGCCCCTAGTATCCTTCCCATGAAGCCACATCCAGACGGGGAAAGAAGCAAATGGTCACTCTTATATGACATGAAACGTTTCCGTGTCAAAGAGAGAGTGATTGTGAGATTATCTTTTTGTGTTTTAACTCAGATTCGCTCCACAAAGCCGCCATTTCCCTGAAGCCAGATTCCTGGGTGTTTATGAGAGCGGAAAGCGCTGAGATCTCGTGTTCCGCCACATCCTCACTTTTCTTAATATTATCATAGAATTATGCTGCAAAGAAGGAGTCCACTCGGCCAGTCGTGCCTCTGCCGATTCTTCGGAACTATCTAGTCCATTGAATCCCGTTCGGCAGCGCTCTTCCTACAACCATGGACACTTGTTTTACCAAAATTATTATCTTCCTTTACTCGCTTTGTTACACGAATTTCTTTGCATTGCTCCCTTCTTCTCCACAGCTGTCTCATTCATTCCCTCCCACGCACAACCTTCCTCACTCTCACTGCTCCCAGAACTTCCATCCCACTCCCTGTAACGCGTCCACAACCTGATACCCTCCCACAACCTCATTTCCTCCCAACAACTCTTCTACTTCCTTTTCCTCCCTCCCACCCTCTCACACTCTACCATTCCTTCTACTCCTCTCTACTTCATTGCATCCCGCACCCCAATATTTTCAAAATCCTCTACTCCCATTTCACTAATGTGAAGGTCTCACTACGGAGTCCTGTAGCTCAGTGGTTCGAGCACTCGCTTAGCAAGCGAGAGACCTGAGCTCAATTCCAGGGAGGGCGAAACCTTGGGCAAGTTTCCTTACTACACGAAGAGCCTAATAATAATCCCTCCAAAACCAAAAACAATAATAAATTGTTCATTTTCAATCTACGACTGTTTGTGGGACATTGCTGTGCGCAATTGGCTGCCGCGTTCGCCCACAAATATACAGTCAATTCACTTTACAGTGTTTTCTGTGTAGCGCTTTGGGACGTCCTCCCGACGTGAAAAGCGCTATATCAAATGCAAGGATTATTACCATTATTATTACGTTTTGAATGTATCTAGATTATTTGATTCAATCCTAGCTTCAGACAGCCAGTTGAACAATCTCAAGTTCCTGTGTGTAAAGTCGATACTCCTCAATTCTCTTCTTGATTCCCTGGTTGTGATCTGATTCTGTTGTTTATATCATGGCTGAAGATCACACGATCAGTGCAGTTCAAATTCCCTTCATCCTGCCAGGTTGGAGCGCTATGTTGTCCATTTCCCAGCATCATTGACCTCCATGGCCACTCCGCTCTCAGCCGTTGCTCCCGCTCCCTCTGTGTAAATTAGTACTTGATTGAGTCTGTAGTGATGCTGCTCGTTAAACCCGCCCTCTGTTCCTGTCTCCTCCTCCATGCGGCGAAACAACCAAATGGACACTTTTGCTCTGAATTGAACCGTGATCTGTGTTACAGAGCGAGTGTTTGTGAGATTATCTTCACTTTGTTTTAATTCCAGATCCGCTCCAGAAACCGAAAGTTTCCCTGAATCCAGATTTTCAGGAGTTTGTTAGAGGGGACAGCGTTGAGATCTCTTGTTCTGGGAATTATCCTGGCAGCAGTTTCTCTTTACACAGAGACGGCGAGCTTCTCGCATCACAACCGGTTCCAGCGAATAACAAAACAGCAACGTTCACCTCATCGGAGATCAGTGCAGGAAATTACACCTGTAAATATACTAAAGTACTAGACGGCCGAGAGTTCACATCACCAGAGAGCGAAGCAGCGGGAATCTCTGTGATAGGTAGGAGATGCGTAAATTCTCAAACAATAACCTGTTTGTCTTTCGACCATTTACAACAGCTCCCGTGATAAGCATTCTTTGCACGTTCGATCAAATTTCCCTATGAACTTCCGGTGACCCATTTTTACCACTTTCTCCATACCCACACATTCCACTGCACCCCTTCTCCCAATCTTTAGCCCCTCACACTCCATTCGCCCTCCCGCCTCTCTCCCACACTGTCCCCCCCTCAGACGTTCTGCCACTTTTCAACCCTCTCTCCCGTCTATCCCCACTTAGTTGCCTCTCCCCGCTCTCATCCATCACGCCCCATTCTCTTCCACTCTCTACCTCATCTCCAGAAACCACCCCTCTCTCCCTCATTCTCTTCCTCATCTCTGCCACCTCTTTGCATCATATGTGCCAAAACGCTCTCACCATCGGTCTCCCCAAACTCTCTTACCACCCTCTTCTCCCAGGCTCCTTTTTATCGTCCTTCACGTTCCCGCTGTTCCCATTACTCACGTTGCTCCTTCTTTTCACCCATTTCCCCTCCAATCAGCCCACGCACCCCACACAAACCACTCCTGATTGTGCAGATAGCTTCCTATTGATATGGCCACTGGCAAGCTTTCCCGCCATTTGTCCATCGAGCACCACATTAACTGCCAGGGCTGCAGTTTGCAGGGTTAACAGGAGCAGAGTGCAATGAGCTGCAGATGAACCCGACTGGTGTCTGCTGTCATCATCCATGCTCTGGAATACTGCGAACTAACTAGGCTCAGGAACCAGTGTAGAGATCAATCCCCGTGTAATTAGTTCTGATATTCCGCTGTCAAACTCATCTGATTGTGTCCTGTTCAGCTGCTGTTACTTTCTTCAAAACCCTGTACTAATTCCCCTCATTTGAATGTTTTACTATATCTTGAATGTATCCAGACTAGCTGATTCAATCCTAGCATCAAACAGCGATTTCCACCATCTTTGCTGAAAAACACATGAGAGGTTCATACTGTATTCCCGTCCTGCCATCCAAGGCTGAAACTCTGTGTCTCCCCAGCTCCGCCCTCCTTGGCCACGCCACTTGGAGCCGTTGCTCCCCCTCCTTCTGTGTAAAGAAACACGAACTAGTTTCTGTCTTCTACCTGCCCCTCAACTCCTCCCCCATGCCTTGCGCCTCTTCCAGACTGAGAAACAAGCAAACGGTCACTTTTACTCTGACCTGTACTGTTTTCATGTCAAAGAGCGAGCCTTTGCGAGATTATCTTTAATGTGTTTTCATTCCAGATCCCCTCCAGAAACCCAACATTTCCCTTAAGCCGGATACCCAGGGGTTTGCCAGAGGGGAACGCGCTGAGATTTCGTGCTCTGGGAATTATCCTGGTAGCAATTTCTCTTTATACAGAAATGGCGAGTTTATCATATCACAACCAGCAACAGAGAATAAATACACAGCCACTTTTACCCCATCGGAGATCACGGCAGGAAATTACACGTGCATATATGCCACATATACTGACAGACGACAGTTCACATCACCAGAGAGCGAGAGATTGGAAGTACCTCTGCGGGGTAAGGGCTGAGTATAATCTTCCAACATTATCTGTTTACATTTTGACCATTGACAGCAGTTTCTGTTGTAACCACACTTTACACCATCGGTCATTCTTCCATGTTACCTCCTAGTGTTGGCTGCGGTGTTTGAGATTGGGCGGATATGTTCCCACGCGATAAAGCAGTTTCCAAACCAAACTCCTGAGTGATCCTCACATGGCTGACAGGATGTAAACTCTCCGTCCTTTCCAGATAGAAAGACGCTATTACTGAACCTCACTTTCATTACATTATAACGTGTTTTTATTCTGTGAGACAAGAATTGGTGAACCCAGAAATTTCTGCTAAATGTTCCTGTTATTTAACCAACTACACCACATACCTTATCATTAATCCAATGTGGTACACAAACTCTTCCTCTCTGGGGAGAACCACCCGCTCACGTTGACTGCAGTATTAAAGCCATTTGGAAGAATCCCAGCTCTGAGTGACCAATCTTCTGCGCAACTTCTTGCCGACGAGCAGGACTGTAGTTTCAATATCAATACCCTGGAATACTGCAGACACGCCCGGCTCAGGGAGTCGACTGGATACCACCAACAAATTGGGAATCGATTCCAAATTTCACTGCTTGGCGACTCACCAGTGCATCATGCAAATAGATCCTGCTAGTCGCCCCCTCCCTTTTTTTAGGGGAGGCTTTTCTCTTGAGTACAGAATATGGGAACGAGAGCTATTTTCTTTTGGAACAGAGAAACGGTTACTTTCCAGTGTTCCTTCACATCAGGAGGATACGCAAACTAACTGAGGTCTTTAAAATTATAAGTTTTTCCACCCAAATTAACACTTCAATGTCGACAAATTACTGTTTGTACATTTCCCTCCCAGTAAACTTGACCTGGCTGCACACTGAAGGACTGGTTGCGGGGGTTGTCACGGCGATAGTGATAACTGTTTTTATACTGGGATTCTGTGCTAATAAGAGACGTAAGTGGCCCTGAATATCAGTCAATATAGTGTACAAATATTGGGAATAAAATTAAGAGACAACAACGGAACTAACCTCTGCGTATTGTTAAACTTTGTTGTCAACGACTGCAGATGGGGACGTGAGAACAAAGCTACCGAACCAGTATTCGGTGTTTGTCAACTCATTTGTTGTTGGGAGTGATTAGAGAGTTCTGCGTTAGATTGATATGCCTTTGTTTACGTTATCACAATTTCCTGTTTGATTTTAGATGGTTGAGGGGTCTATCTGAACAGATCTTGTTCTGTTGCATTTTGTATCAAAATCTAATTATATTCCACTACAATTAGCAGATTATGTTTCACAAAATAATATGATATGATAAGATATTGTAGAGAATAATAACTAAAAAAAATTAAAATTGTTTATAGTGTGCATTACACAGAATGGAGACGGTTGAAGTGATGGGTCTTGGTGAGTGAGGGTGGTAGCGAGGGGCAAACCAGAAGGAATCTGGAATGCATTTTCAAGGATAGGGCCGGAGTGGCTGAAGGCACGTCTACCGATGGCGATTGTGGGGCTTGGAGTGTGGATTGTTGCCTATCAAGTGCTTTTGACGCTGGAGGAAAGGGGGGTTTATTATTTTTTTATAACATACAACCTGTACTGATGGATATTTCACACTTATTATACTCTGTACTTGCAGGTAAACAGAAAAGTCCAAGAGAGGAAAGGTCAGCACTTTTCTCCTTTATTCCATGCTCTCTCCGAATCCTTTCAGAGCAGATGGTGTGCCCACTGCAGGTCTCTGTACTAATCACATTCCGACTCTTACCCCAATCTTTTGGAAAGTTTCATTACTCCACACAGAGCCTAATAATAATCCTCCAAAACCAAAAACAATAATAAATTGGTCATTTTCAATCTACGACTGTTTGTTGGACATCGCTGTGCGTAATTGGCTGCCGCTTCACCCACAAATATACAGTCAATTCACTTTACAGTGTGTTCCGTGAAGCGCTTTGAGACGTCCTCCCGATGTAAAAAGCGCTATACCAAATGCAAGGATTATTATTATTATTATTGCGTCTATGCTGATGCTCGCACCCCAATGGAGCTCCCCAATTTAATCCCATTCCCAGATCTGTCCCCAGATTATCTGTACTGGTCATCACTCCAACACTCATCAGCAAGAATCGGAGGGCAGACCAGATATTGGGAGCAATGAATCCGTCCACTCAGCTACTGCTACTCTGTAAGACAAATCCCTAAAGTGTTGGGTGGTCTTAACTCGATAAGCAGTGGCAGGTTCCCAGACAGAGCTCCCAGGAGCAAGCTCTGGGGTTTTAGTTGGTAGGACACCGTCAGTTAACGCAATGTACACTTCTTTGTCGGCAAACTCTGATTGTTGCCAGCCCGTGGCTTGTGCTCATGGTGATCAGTTTTGCAGATTTACTGCTCAATCATTAGAAACTAAGGAATTCCCATGTGTAGGAGGCATGTCTGGAATTCATCCTCTGGTGTGGATACTAATAACAATGTTGATGGATTTCCAAGGTCAGACACCTGATTGCCACCCCGAACCCCACCCGCCTAATCCAACACACACACAAATTTGTGTCCACGGGCTGTCTGACACACAGAAACCTGTTACCACGCTCCGCCGTTTAATCAACTTTTGAGCTCACCTTCTGGCAAATTTCCGGCAGCCTTCCCAACTGTAGCACCAGAGACAGCGACAGCACAACAGGCGGCCATCGACCCCATGTGTCTGTGATGCATCTTCAAGTGTAATTCTGTAAGTGCCGCATCCGCGTCCTTCCCCCAGATGAGAGATAATAGTTGGTGGTTATCCGGTGACAAGTCCAGTTTGGAGCTCTGTGAATATTATCAGCAAAACAGCAGTGAATTTATCGCTATCTCCTCTCTATTTGTTTTTTTCTCAGGAATGCAACCACGGACCCACAAAACGACGTCACATGTGAGTAATAGTTGTCCTTGGTTTGAGCCCAGAGGGAAAGTAGCTGATGAGAAAGGGACCTGGTCAGCCATGTGCCAGACGCCCACATATCAAGCGGGAGGATTATTATTTTAGTAGTAGTAGTAGTATAAACTTAGGTCACTTCTGCCTGTTCAGGTGGACATTAAAGATCCCACGGCGTTATTCAAAAAAGAGAATTTGTCACTCCCGACCAACAATCTCTCTCTGGCCAACAATCGGTCAAAAAAATATCGTTCACTCACTGTGTGTGTGTGCATTTGTGGGGATACTGGGCACGTGCACCTGACGTTTTCCACTCACAAAGTAAACAGCAACTGCTCTGCACCATGAATACCATGAAACCCTTTGCGTCTCTTGAGGTCATGATAAGGTGTTATCAAATGAAATAATAATTAACATATCACTGTTCGCATAATAATTATGAATGTCATGATCATTCATAATGGTTCAATTTATTCATTGATATCTTCAATAATACTAAGTAGCCGTGAGTTTATTGAATTGTGCTGGTGATAAATCCCGTTTTCGTTTGTTTTAGACGCGACGCTGGGATTAGGTCCACGCTCGGTCCCTCCAGCGGTGAGTAGTCACTGGATCATTGACCATGTATCAGCCCAACTCAACCCTGTATCAGCCTTGCTCATGCCCCTCTTCAGCTCAGCGTAACACTGAGTCAGCCCGGCTCAGCTGTGTCAGCCTGGCTCAGCCCAGCTCAGACGCTATGTCAGTTTCGCTCAGGCCTTCTACTAACATGGCTCAACACTGCTGGTGCTCTTCGTCACTCTGGCTCAGCGGACAGCACTCTCGCCTGAAGTAGAAATTCATGTGTTTATCCCCAATGTCAGGACCTTCGCAATACTGAGAAAGAGAAGGGAGAATCTCCCATTATCCTGGCCGACAAATTGATTTCGTTCATTTCATATAAATCACAAGAATCCTTGCATTCGCAATACATAATTTTACATGACGGGGCTGTCTTAAAGCGCTTCACAGGATTTACCGCATATAGGAATGACTGTGTGTTTACAGGATGTTTCCTTGCAAAACTTGGCTGCTGCTTTTCATTTTGGATATAAAGTTCCTATGATTGATTATAATTGTTGTAAACCATTTTGAGCCGTTCTCGCACCGTGAAAAACATGTTTTTTTTGTATGTGTCTGTCTATCTATATGTGTGTCTGTCATTGTCTGCTTGCCAGTATTTGCGTGTCTCTATGCTTGCGTATTTGTGTGTGTGTGTATGTGTCTGAGTGTGTGATTTTTGTGTTTGTGCGGGTCTGTACGTCTGTTTGTTCTACATAAATTTTACATGGAAATAACGCCATTCACCTCAGGGGTAACGTTTAATACAAGATTCTATCATAACGTTGGCTCCTATTAACTTACTAGTGGATATATCCGGGATCAATTCCCACTTACAGAAATCCGCGAATGAGTGGGAGGGGGTTCGGTGGGTGAAGACAATCAGATATCGGAGCTGTGAGTCGGCGAGTTCGGGTTGGTGGGGCTGGCGGGAGTCGGATATCTAACTGATCTTCAGCAGATGTGCTGATTTTTTGCCTGTTTGCAGGACGCTGAGATCATCTACGCCAATCTGGCATTAGGAAACAGGAATGAGATCGGCCGCGAAGCCCGGGAGAACGATGGTCCTGTCTACGCCACAGTCAGGGTTTAATGCAAAGGCCAGTGGCCATGAGTTGTTTTTCTCCTCGCCCTATCAACTCATCATCACTTATATTGATATCCAGCTTCAGTTTCACTTCAATGGGGCTCTCATTTCTCCTGTCTCCATGACGCAGATAGAGACTGAGTTAGAGACTGAGATAGAATGAGTGAGGCAGAGACTGAGTAAGGGAGAGACACTGAGTCCGAGACTGTATGAGAGAAAGGTAAAGGGAGACGGAGTGAGGGATAAAGATACTGAATGTGAGGGACGGTTTGAGAGATTCAGAGAAGGACTGAGACAGGGAGAGAACTTCAGTGAGACAAAGTGAAAGAGAGTGATCGAATGAGACTGAGTGATTGAATGAGACTGAGGGAGATACTGAGTGAGTGACTGAAAAAGAGAGACCGAGAGAGAGAGAGAGACTCAGTGAGAGTCAGAGGCTGATGCAGATATTGTGTGAGAGGGCAGATGGAGAGTGCGTGTGGGAAATAGCGGGAGTGACAGGATGTAATAGAGAGAGAGGGGAATACAGTGATTGTGAGAGGAGTAGACTGATAGTTTTGATTGAGAAACAAAAGGGGCAGGGAGTGTGGGTTTTGTGAGAGAAGGAGAGAGTGATTGAGAGAGCGCGTCTCACAGAGAAAGAAACAGTTGTGCCACAGAAGGAAAGAGACGGGGGAAGAAGTGGGAGATTGAGATCGGGAAGAGTGAGAGTGTGACTGAGAGATAGATTGTGGTGGAGAGGTGGCTGGGGGAGAACGAGGAGGTAACATGGAGGAAAAGAGTGTGAAAGCGGCGAGAGAGTGTGTGAGTGGCGATGGGGTGGTAAAGATAGTGAATGAGAGAAAGTAACCGAGAGACGCCGAAAGATGAGAAAATAGTACGAAAGGACAGAGAGAGGGAGAAAGACGGGGAATGTGTATGAAAGTAGAGAGTGATCGTGCATAGCTGCAGCTTTAATAGATGTTGATGTAAGGGCCTGTGTTATTTAATCAGAATGAATTGATGGGAAGTAAAGCAAAAGCGATTCCTATATCAAAGGCACAATATTGATGCGATTAACCAATTGCAGTGAACTTCACTAACCCGTAGTAAGTTTTAATTTGATTTGATGAAATGTACCATTTTGATGATGCATAAGCTTGCTAATCCTTTATTAAATTTTACAACTTCAAAGGAAATTTGTATCAGATCATAATTGAACGCAGGATCACCTATTATATAATGCCTTACCATTGGCAAAAAATAGCCTGAAAAAATCTCTCAGCCTGAGAACGTGCGAATCACACAGACCATCCTGATGTCAAACAAAGGTAGAATGAAAACAGAAGCTCTCTACGCCTCCTCACTATACCTACACTGAGTTCAGTCACAGCTGGTCACCATGGTGTTAGTGCTGAGCTGGACACCATGGTGTTAGTGCTGAGCTGGTCTTCATGGTGTCAGTGCGGAGTTGAGGATAGTGAGAGCAACTATCGCTTCTCTCGCTCAGTGACTGCAGCCACTCGGACTCCATTGCTCGCGATTACAGCCACGTCGCTCAGTCAAATCAGACAGCAAAACAGCCGCACAACAACAACAACTTGGAACTTTCTGGCACCCCTCAAGCAAGATAGTGACCCTGAGAGTTGGGGTCAGGGGCAGACGAGGGCTGTTTCTTAATTCATGTCTGTTATTTTCAGCGTTATACAAAGCGGTCACGAACGCCAGCACTGACATTCAGTGGCAGAAGTGATAATGCTCACTCATGCTACCAATGGCATTGCAAATTGTCACCTCCTGCTGAATATCTTCTCACATTTCCGCCGCTATTCACCCCTTCCTCCACACCTTCGAACCTGTACACCACATTCCTCTCAAATCTATCATGTGCAACATGAACCCAAACAACTGTTCCCTTGAGGACGTCAGTTCCGGATACCCTCAAGGCGGCTCGCCAACAGGTAACCCTGACAAATGAGCTCTTTGCAAATCCAAAACCATTAACTGGGAAAATGCCCCTGTGGATTGGGCAGCTGAAGACTTCAGCAAACAAATAGTATTTTACATTGTCGCGTTCCCTCGACAAAAGAGCAGGTCTTTTGTTTACTTCGGGCTAGCCGGTTATTACTGATAATCCCTCCAAAACAAAAAACGGAAACAAATTGGGCACTTCAATCCACGAATGTTTGTGGGACCCTGCTGTGTGCAATTGGCTGCCGCGTTTCGATCACAAATTTACGGTAATTCACTTCACAGTCTGTTCTGTGAAGCGCAATGAGTGTCGAGAAGACGTTAAAAGCGCTATATCAAATGCAACGATTTTTATTAATCCTAAACATTTAAAATCAATATTTCCGAGACGGACGATCCCTACGCTACCCGGTCTAACAAAGAAATCAACCGTCAATAAGAATTCATGTGAACTACTCTGATGGGTGTCAGGCAACGCTGATGCCCTAGAATCAACTGTGTGCAATATGCATATCCTTGACGTATAAGCCGAATTTATTTTCGCAAATTTACGTTCCGAGACCGGTATGGGTGCCGTGCTCTGTCAAACATTCGATGGTTGGAGCCTCCCATGTTTTACCTCATTGGGAAACTCTACCCTTGGAAGATAATTAGCTGTTCTTTCAGTGAGCCTGCACAGGCACAGGAACAGGCAGCCGAGCTGAATTAACTCCTTGTGTGCTGTAACATTCTACGATTCTCTAATTCTGTTGCCAGCTTAGTCCCAAAGAGTCTCACTTACCCCACCCCCAAATACGTTATTCTCGGATTGGTTAAACTGGACGCTGGGAATGCTTTTTAGACAGTGGTCTCAATCGCAAGCCCAGTGGATTTAGTTGGTTATAATCCAGCATTAACTCAGTGCACAGTCTTGCCAATTTTCAACTTTCCTCTCTGTAATTGGTTAATCGGGATACATCCTTCAGGGAGAAGGTGCGCATTCCATTCCACTAAATGGCAATTCCCATGTTTAGGTGGCTTGCATAGAAAACTATGCGTTTAATTTGTATACTATTAATCGTCATGAGTTCCAACATGGCACACAGCTGAGCGCAATGAAAATCAGTGAGACTTGAATACTGTTCAGGTCACGACAATATAAGTGGCTGTTCTGTTCACTGGTAGTGTGCCTCGAGTGCTGAGTTTGGCGTTTTGTATGTGTGGTCAGAGCAGCGGGTATCTGTGTGTGTGGTGTGCCAGTGTGTGTGTGTTAGAGAGAGAGAAAGAGGGAGGGTTTGGACTTGTCATGTGCACCCAGTGCCCCTGGTGAGAAGTGGGTGTTTGGTAGGTTATATTGGTCACCCAATGCTGACAGTGGAACTGAAGTTGTGTATTTTTGAGTGCTAGTAATGTGCTCGCAGTGCTGAGGATGGAACTGCGGCAGTGTGTGAGAGAGCCAGAAGTTTGCCCCTAGTGCTGAGGGTGACGCTGTGTGTACGTGTGTGTATGTGTGTGAGAGAGAGAGAGCGTGTCTGTGTGAAAAAGAGAGAGGGTGAGCCTGTAAGGCTCCAGTTCTGAGTTCGAGCTGTTGGTGTGAGACGCTCTAATGTGCCCCCAATTCTGAGGGCGGCGCTGTGGGTGCGCGTGTGAGAGGCTGTGATGTGCCTCCAGTCGTCAGTATGTCGCTGTGTGTTCGGTGAGCAAAGCTGTAATGTGAGACAAGCAGAGGAGAGCAGAGGGAGTGATCCCGGTGTTAGAGACAGAGCAGAGCAGTGAGACTGATCCCAAACTTAGAGGTCAAATTGTTCACAAAATATATAGTGAATATGTTGAGTTACACTGTTTTGTTTAATCAGATATTCTGTTTATTATTATTGTTACTTTGCCGATTTCCATATTCGATTGAGTACAAGCCGTAAAACCAGCAGCCTCGAGTGGGAACATCAGTGATCTTGTGAAGTATTGATTTACATTTCGATGTTCACTTTATTTTAAAGTGCTCTCACACTGAAGAGTCCATGTATGGGAACGGAGATTTGTCCCCAGCTTTTGTTTTTGGTTATAAAATGAATTATTTTTAAATAATAACATTATTAATATTATTTCGTATAATTTCAGATGAGCTTCATAACGGTAAGGTTTTCATTAAATTTTTTACCGGTTTATCTTGCGAGAATTATACCGGGTTCTTAGTCAATTGGCGAATGTATTTTCTGGGATAATAATCCCTTGAATAACAATAATAATCATAATAATTAAATAAAAATAAAGTTTGGCCACTTCACTCCACGACTGGTTGTGGCACATTAACATGTGCAACTCGGTGTTGCTTTTTGCCAACGAAACATGCGGTAAATTTACTATCCTATTCTGTGAAGCACTTTGAGATAATATGAAGACGTGATGAAGTACTTTATCAAACGCAAGGATTATTGCTATGATTCGCAGCACTGCTGCTAATGTGACATAATGGGCAGCAAGTAAAATTGTGGCCCGTACGGTGATTGGAATTTAGGAGTTATTAGCACCACGCTCTAAACTATTGAGCTCAGCGGCCTGACTTGCTGAGTGAATCACAGGAATCTCCGCTTACCGATATACACCATACAACGTTGTGAGTGTCATCCTTCCGTGTATTTTACGCGCAACTGAGTGTTAGGTTATTCAAGTACTTCAGAGGCATCAACTCACTTTACAGTATATTCTGTAAAGTGTTTTGGCACGTCTAAAAGACGTAAAAAGCGCTACATCAAATGCAAGGATTATTATTATTATTATTGTTATTTCTATTATTATTTATTCTCCCGGACAACCACTTACTAAGAAAAATCTTATTCCCAGCAGCTCAGTTCAAGCGTGGCAACAAAGCGCAAGTGACAGGGAAGTTTGCACTGAATTATTTTATTCTCAAAACAATTCCAAAAATTCAGTAAGCTGATTGTTGTTATTTTTTGTGTGTCATTAATACAGAAAAATATTACCGGTAATTTTCTTTTGAGCAAAACAGGGATCACTTGCCTACAAAACTTACAGTGTATTCACATTGATCTATATTCGGTGAAGCGTTTTGTATCATCTCGAAGACGTTATATGTGGCTAAATCAAATGCAAGGATTACTGCTCTTTTCGTTGTGAAGCGCAGACATGTTTGGAGGTAATATATGCTTGTTTTTTTGTCCACGAGCAATTTTCCGGATCCAATTGGNAAAAAACCTGCTTCCCTGACCGGGAATCGAACCCGGGCCGCGGCGGTGAGAGCGCCGAATCCTAACCACTAGACTACCAGGGAACATACACGAGAGTGATAATCCTCGCAAATAACACATGTTGCATTCTTGTCGGGGAGACGACTGAAAGAGATTTCAGACATCTGTGAAACGCCCGTAGGGAATCCGAGTGGTAAATGTATCTAAAAGCCCTTCGTGGCATCTCATAAGAAATTGAATTCGTTGGTAGACATTGAAACGCGTTTTTTTAATATCAATTATAGAGATGAGAAGAAGGGTAAAGATTAAATTATTGAGAGTAGGAAATGTAATTCTTGGAGAGAGAAACACTGTTAAGCAATAACACCTGAGGCACCAAGGGTAACTGAGCGTTCCTCTTCCAGTTGTTGAACTTTTAATTGCCAGAGGTGACTCCTTGACAATAAGATAAATGGAGTATCTCCGCCTGCTCAATTCGACTGGAAAGACGCCATGTCACTATTTAAAAAGAGAAAAGAGTTAATTCCTCGTATCCTTGCCAAGATTCTCCAAAGAAAGTTAATCAATCACTTCAAGGATATTGGAGCAAATCGTCACCCCGTCTTCTTAAGGATTACCTCCTCAGAACACTTTGCAGTGACAATAACTATATTTGCATTTGATGTAGCCGCTAATCTCGTCTTCGAGACGTCTCACTGTATAAAACAGAGTGCACGTCAACTTTATTTAGTGCAGATAAGGATTTTAATGGACAAAATGCTGAAGCCAATTAAGCACAGCAGTATCCAACAAGCAGTGATTATTTATTCGAAAGGAATTATTATCCCTACAAAATGGATCACCGATCAACAAACAACCACTTTCCTGCTTTCTGAACAGGTATATCGAGTAAGAAACTTACCCAACGTTTTGTCCTGCTGGGTTCGAACCAAGGTATCTCACAAGCGAGGCGACTGCTCCAACCACTGAGCTACAGAGCTACGCAGTAATAACAACAACATGATATTTTTGTAGCATCTTTCGCTTCAGGAGGACAGTCAGAGATCCGCAAATGAGCTGTTAGTTGCGATTACCCTAAATAACTTGAAGGATTTTAATTCATTCTCCAGGAGTAAATGGCGAGTGCTCAACTGCGCCAATTGGCTGCTCTACATGAAGCCTGAAATACGGATTCCGCGTCAATAAGATTTCTAGTAAATTCTTGGTATTCTCACAATTATTTGTGTACAGTCATTTCTTCCAAATTGCTCTTTTGGTGATTATCTTAAATTTTATCAGAGAGGAACATTCCACAAATGCCTCAAATAGTCTGATTTGCGTGGTCAAAACCACCCTTTTGCCAAAGGGTAAATGTTAAAGTTAAATTGGAATGTCCGTCACCATTATTTAGTTCAGAGTTTGATTACAATAGATATTGGTGACTGAGGATGATATTGACAAACGTGAAGAAAAAACGGTGCACGACAACAATAACTACAACTGTAACTTGCATTTCTATATCGTCCCTCTCGCAAGGCATTGCACTCGAGACCTGAAAATAGGAGGCATATCAGATACTAAACTGATACCCAGAGTTTAGTCATGAACCTCATTGTCAGTGGTTAGAACTGGGTTCCATTCCCAGCACGGCAACATGTTGATTTCCATAAGGCGCAACGTGGCTCCTCCACACATCACTCCTGTCCCATAAATGGTAAACTGTTGTGATCTCGGTTAGTCTACAAGCTGTCTGTTACTATACACTGTTATTTTCTTCACCATTTCTCAACCACATCCGCAACGGCACGCACTCCCCCACCCCAAACCAAACACCTCCCAATAACCTATCCTCCCACTCCCTCCCTCAGTGCATCCCTCCCTCTCTCTCCACTCCATTTCTCTTTCCCTCCCTCTCCACTCTCGGCTTCTATCACTACACTTAGTGACCCGCAGCTCCTGCCAAATAGTGACCCCCGACTCCTGTTACATAGTGACCCGTGGTTAGTGCAGATAAATAGGGGAGATAGCCGATCAGCGTGAGAATGATCGAGAGAAAGAGCGTGTGTGTGAGAGCCTGTACGTCGTCAGAGAGAGACGGGGTGATTGTTTGTCAGGAATAGGGGAAAGGAATGATATTACGACGAGAGTCAAGAGAAACAGTGATTTTAACAGCGTGTGTGTGTGGGGGAGGGGTGTTTGTGTGAAGGAGAGCGAGAGAGAAATAGGCAGTGGCAGTGGAAGAATATGTGAGAGAATGTGTGTAAGAAGGCTAAAGTGAGTGGTGGAAACAGACTGGGAGGAAGAGAAAGATGCAGAGAGCGTATGTTTGAGAGTGCGTGCGACTGAATGTTTGTGAGAATGTATGACAAACAGAGTGTTGGAGAGGGGTGTGCGGCATTAATTGAGAGAGTGGGGGAGGCGAGAGTGTGAGAGTGGGAAGGAATTGTTTGATTGAAATAGGAGAGACCGATAGAGCTGCTGTGATATGGAGCGATAGTGATTTGAGAGACGGAGTGCGTGTGAGTGTGCGGTGAGAAAGGGGGAGTGCGAAAGAAAATGTTTGTGAGGTAAAGAGAGAATGTGTGTGATAGAGGGAGAAAGAGTGTGTTGAACAGAAAGTAGGGTGAGTGCTTAAGATAGCGCGAGAGGAGAGTGAGTGTGTGTGAGAGTGATGTGTGTGAGAGGGGGAGTGTGACTGTGGCCAGGAGAGATAAAGAGTGTGTGTGAGAGAGCGGGGTGGGAGAAAGGGGAGAGATTGGTAAAGACTGACTCGGTGGAGAGGAGGTAAACAAATAGTGTGAGAGAGAGCGTGATACAGAGTGTGGAAGTCGAGAGAGACTGTGTGTGATAGAGTGGTGATTCGGAATATGAGAATGATTGAGAGAGTGGGACAGAGAGGGTGCGAGCGAATGGAGAAGGTGTGGGGGAGAGAAACATTTATTTAGTCAGCTGAAGGATGGAGTGGGGGCGGGGTGGGGATGGGGTTTGGGGTTAATCACATTTTTGTCAACCGAGTGCCTGACACTTGAGAAAACCTATCACCGAGCTTCAGAGCATCCAAACCTGATAATTCCATGTATCCCACTTACACGTGGAAACCCCAGAAATAAATTGTTGGAATGGAAAATGCACACTCTTTCTGGAGTGTTGGTTTTGGGACGTTCTCTAGATGTGAAAATGTAATTTAGCTCTTGTTTTTGTTGTGATTGGCCATTGCTGTGCGCAAATTGCCTGCCGGGTTCGCTCACCAGAGGCAGTCAGGTCATGTTACAGCATATGATGTAACATGCAACAGCTTAACCACGAGTCAGACATCATTATTCTTTGAAGCTCAGGTGAACAAATCAGACGAAATCAGAAACAAAACTGGTGTATATCGGCTTGTGAGGTTGGTGTGGTTTCGGCAGCCAATTATGCTATATGTAAGGTTCCACCGAGATTTGAACTCGGATCGCTGGATTCAGAGTCCGGAGTGCTCACCATTACACCATGGAAACTGTGGCTCAAACCAAATTTATCGTATTGATTTGAAGACGCAATGGTGTAGAAATAACAGATTGTGCGCCTTTGATTTAAACGGCATTGCACAGAAGGGTCACAAGGATGAAGTTTACCACAACTCAATGCTGCAAACAGCTTACATGTAACTGGGTCCCTTTCACGTTGGCAGTACATCTTAAACGATTTAATCACAGATGCTGGGAGCTGAGAATGTTGTCCTTCAGGCGGGTTTTGAAAACAGCGAAGGGCTACTGGATCAAGCATATCATAAAATTATAAAGCACAAAAGGAGGCCATTCGTCCCATTTTGTCTGGGCCGCAACAAGAGTTACCCAAATCAATCGCATTCCCACCCTCTCTCCCCATAGATCTGCAAACTTGACCTTCATAAACATTATCTACTTCGCTCTTAAAAGTTTTTATCCAATCAGCTTCCACCAGCAATCCGGGCAATGGATTCCCTATCCGGAGAACTAGTTGCCTGAGACTAAACACACCACATCTCCGCTCTGTTCCTTGTAATAACTATTTTGAAATCGCTGTCCTCTGGTTACCGACCCACGCGCTTGTGGAAATTTATTCTCCTTCTTCAACCTGTCGAATCCCCTCATATTTTTGATAAATTCTAACAAGACTCATCCTAACCTTCTCTTCTCCAAGGAGAATAATTCTAGCTTCTCTAGGTTTCTCCTCATAACAGAAGTTCCTCATACCTGTTGCCTTCTTGACGTGACCAAGTTCATAAGATTCGTTTCGATGAAGACGACCGTTTTGTCCCATCGGATCCCATCCATTCGGAACACGCAGCCCACCGTCACCTATCGTTGCACAAAATGCGTTTAATTTATTCTGGTTTTCTGGGCTATATCATCTTTCTGGTTCCTATACGAGCCTCTGATTTGCCTGTGCACAGTGAAACACTTTGCTGGAATGTGTTCTGAACATATCTCATCTTGCTTTACTGTCTTGCCACATCCGAAATTACGGAGCTAATTATACCTTTCAATGCAATTTAACATTTGATATAACACTCTGAAGCTCCTTTGAGATGTTGTTTTCTCCAAATGCAGAAGAGCCACAGATTGTCTAATAATTGCTGATCACTCATTCTGCCAACATTGTGGCCCGTTGCTGTCCTCTCCCCGAGCTGAGGGGCTTGCAGCCAAACTGAGTCCGGTGACCAGAACTGCAAGCAGTTTTCTCGATGTCTTCTGACCAGTTCGCTATAAATCGAGCGTGGGATGAGAGTATCAGCGAAGTATTGGCCAACCAACTGACATGTTTTTGACCATGATGCTGGGATCTTTGTTGCTGTCTGAGCTTTGTTTTGTCGGGCGTTGTAGACGCGACAGGCAGCAGTAGAGTTTGCTGGAGAGAGCCGACGAGAGGTAACACGAAGGGTGGGGAAGTGGATAAGCGAAACAAGGTTTACTCCTGGGGTATGTGCCATCTTATCATTGCGGTTAAAATCTGGGATGAGGCCAGTAGTGCAACCCCTGTTACACAACCACAGTGAGTAAAATTACTCCACCACGTGTCCCGACGGAGGATTCCCAGGAGAGATGCTGTGGGAGAGCCCGGAGAAAGGGAAGGCGGGGATGCTATTGAGATAAGAGATCCCAGCGGGAATATTGCAGGACAGTGAACAGTAATGGGTTCATATTGGGTATGTGTCAGCTAGGATCAGGGCGTACAAAACTGTCAAGCCGTGATGAGGAATGGGGGAATCAGAGGATAGGAGGTGAGTGGTCATTCCGTTGAAATTGAGGTGACGGCAGAAACCAAATTACTAGATAAAGTGTTGCATTCATCTGGCTGTTGAATGAGACGAAACGATGTGACAACGACGCCGTAGCTTAGGGGACAAAGCCCCTGTCTTGTAAACAGGAGATCCTGGGTTCAAATCCCAGCGGTGCCTTCCTGAATTCCCGCACATCACCAATTTTGTTTATTGTTGCCATGATTGTCACAGCATGAAGTACATCGCAATTCTAGTCGTTACAGATTAAACAACAGGTTTAGTTTATCTCGGAAATACTGCAATTCATTGCTGTCAATTCATGAAAATTCTTTCTTCGACCGTTTTAGTTCCTTGTTAAAATCTACATTGATATCGGAGACACGACAGTTGTCATTTGTGTCCTGTCGCGGAATCTGTCTCTGCAGTACAGTTGGCCGGTTGTTACTTTAACTACCATTTATTTTTCGGACACCGGTTTGTTTTCAATTGGGTTTTAGAGACTCTTAACACTGTAAATCAGTTTGATACATTCACGTGAGCTACATGAATGTAAAAATGTTGTTATCATAACCCATTAGCAGAAATTGCCTACTCCATTATGCATAAGGGCATATGGCTGTTTTATAGCTAAAAATCAATCGTCCAGCATATGACTTGTGGTGAGTAAAGATTTGGAACAATCTTTGAGACAATATCATCTGGTAAATCAAGTAAATGGTCAAGAGGATTTCACTTTAATCTTTACATTTATTGACAGAACATTATTATATGTATTTTATATTTAATAATAACATTATTATTTTTATTATTATTGACAGGACTGTTATGCTCCAACATTAGTATCACTGAGCAGTGTTCAGGTGGCGGAGGGGATGTAGCTATGTGGCAGATCCTTTAAATGCTCAACAAAATTTTGGGTAAAAATCCAAGGATTCCTCCTCAGTTGGCACAATTTTGCAAAGAAATTGTTCTGTGACTGTGTTTATATTTTTACTTCAAAAAGTTGGGACTCGAGTATACATTTTCCTTCTGAATTTCAAAAGTGNAAAAAATCTACAATTAACAAATGAAATTTGTGACCATATGTGGGAGCTACACCGCGACAGTGGCGTTATTAGCGCCACATAACAGCAACACTGGTGGTGTAAACGCTCTGAGATGCCGTCCGGCTTGTAGGGCGCTGTATGAATCCAAGTTGTTGTTGTTGGAAGCAACACCCTCCAGCTAATTTTTCGTGCAGCAGCACGTATTCAAAGAGAACACAATTATTACTTTACAATATGCATTTATCATAAGAAAAACATTTGTGCCAAAAGACCACGGCAGGAATCGAACCTGCAATCTTCTGATCGCCTTCAAGTTCACCGAAGTCAGACGCCTTATCCATTAGGCCACGTGGTCCACATTATGCTCAGAAATGACAGTACTAACTGAAATACTACTTCCAGTTATGGTGTTTCATTTTATTTCGTCATCTCTTTTTCTAATACAGTCAAGAAAGGCGGAAATCTAGAAGGAACCATGAGCATTTTGAATTCGAAATTCCGATATCGTCGCCTCCATTTCTCTTTCACATTTAATAATTTGCAATTATATCGCTCAAGCCACGTAGGTCTCTGTTAAATCAGGGATGTGCAAGAAGCTATATTCACAGAAAATTTACCGTAGGAGAGAGACATAATATTTTCCAGGGTTTATTCACTGCATCGTCAATGTAAACATTTAATTTGATAAATTGGAAGATTTCTCAATAATTTATTTTTTAACGAACCTGGTGTTATTCTGCTTTTCTTTCCAGCTGTACAAACCTTCCTGTTGTGTGAAGAAATCAGCACCTCTCGTGGCGAAACGGTAACGTGTCTGACTCCAGATCAGAGGCTGGTGATCAAATCACGTCGAAGTCAATGTCTTGGTTAACGTTCACACGAAAAACAATGAAGTGGACAGTGTCATCCACTCAATTATAAGTTTTATCAAAGAAAAGTACCATCATACCACAGCTGTGTTTGCTCAGTTTAAAACAAATGTCTGAAATTATTTCGAAAACAATTACGCTTTTATATTTCTGTCTTCTTCCGAACAACAAAGAGAGCACATCTCTAAACACCCTCAGCTGCCCTCTTTCCCTTCGAGAATCGTGTCCTTGTTCTAGTTTGAGATGCTGATGAGTTATATAATAAATAAACAATAAAAATGATTCAGAACACGCATAGTCGATAACTTGTGCAAAAGGTTTACGGCCAACGAGCCCTTCTGATGTGCTGATCTAAAATAACTTTCACTTATAATATTAGCAAGTAATCATTTCAGTGAGGTAAACTTTGCATTGGGCAAGTCTGAGTCACTTGTCTTCCACAGGTTTACATAACTCACAATTGTTATAAATGTGGAAACATTACTACAATCAGTGGCACAATTATAGTAACAGAGAGCAATATTCGTAGTCGGCAGGATTCGAACCTGCGCGGGAAGTTTCCCAATGGATTTCTAGTCCATCGCCTTAAACACTCGGCCACGACTACTGACAAAATATGAATTGTTTTGAAGAAAAACGTGCTCCTGATTCCTTGATTATTTTTGCCCTGATAATAATTGTCGTTTGATTTGATTCCTTGCATTTCAGATAGTGGGACAGTACGTTATCAAATAGCCGTGACTCGAATGTCCAAATTTGTCCTGGCAAAATTTTTGGGCACAATTTTTGGGCACAAGATAACAAGTTAAATTTGTAAGCTCAAACATGGTGAATTCATTTGTCAGGGTTGCGGTTTTAGTTGGTTTTCATCCGCAGTTTCTCCGTCATTATCTGCAGTCAGGATCCTTTCAAATACTCACTGGTAAACAGTCTGTGTTCCCTGTTAAACCTGGTAAACTCCGTTCTGAACACAGGAATTCGTTTGTATGGTCAGGATGGTTAGAAGGCTCCAACTTGCAATAATCATGATGATGCGTCTCTGACGCTACGCTGATAAAGAGAATATTTCATTGTATGTCACCAATTACAATATTAACCTTTCAAAAAATTTGATCCATATATATTATTATATTGTATGCTTGAAGAAGTATGATCGCCGAATGGTTGAGATGTTGATATCCAACCTCAATTGTTTTATCATCGCAGGAGATCGCAGTTCAAATAATCAAATATTACCACCGGCGAATACAAGTGAATATTTGGCACTGACCTTTTACAGATAATGTATATCCTGCAAAGCACCTGGAGACGTCTCGAAGGCAAGATAAGGCGCTCTATCAAAGCATTATTATTATTATTATTATTGATTAAACGCAAACAGGGAAATCTCAGATTATGATTAATTGTGCACTCAGATTATTTTAAAACATTTCAAAAGTATGTTAAAAGGAAAAGCGATGGCGATTGCCGTGACTCGGATTCGAACCGAGTTTGCTGCGGCCACAACGCAGAGTACTGACCACTATACGATCACCGCTGTACAGTTGCCTCCAATTACAGTGCAGTTACTTACAAGTACAAGAAGCGGTTTGCAATGATTTTTTAGAATCAACGTGTTATTCGCTGCTGCTCTGGACGTGTATTCACTTATTCCTGCAACACAGAATGTTTTATGTTTTAACGCGGTGCATAATGGAGATAATCTGAATTTTATTTTAGAAAATGTTAATCCAGCATTTAAGATGATTTATCATCTCGTAGATAATATGATCAGCAATGACAGTGCACACAATATTTGTGCATCATGTATCAATAAGTGGGGAGTGGATTTGTGATTATTCTTTTGAATCGATTTTCACCTAAATTTGTAACCTTACTAGTTGGTGAGCTCCGGCCTCTTAGCGTATCGAAGGCTGAGGATGTGGATTGTTTGAGTCGAGTATGTCGCGAGATTAACTGATACTGTTCATGGTATTATTGAAAATGCGAAGAAAACGTGAAGAATAATATGTATCTTCCAGAAGAGTACCGTCCCTGGGTGGGCTCCAACCACCAAACTTTTGGTTAACAGCCGAACGCGCTAACCCATTGCGCCACAGAGACTTCTACACAGCGCTTTGCTAGAAAAATACAGCTTTATATTGACATAATTATTGCTAAGGGCAAACCCTGGATTGACAAAAAATGACAACAATAACTAAGTTAGTTATTCAAAAAGCGAAATCTGAATACAAACAGATGGAACCACTGACCACTGTGTGATATGGGATTGTTTGCTCATCAGCACCGTGTTCTCCCACAACTGATATCCAAATGAAATCCAAATGCCTTTAAAACTTGATTTGGATCAACTCAGCAACTAATTTTGGAAGAACGTTTTTTGGAGAATAGTTTGAAGTGTTGTCAGAAATACAAGAGTTGCTGATGTATATTATTTTCTCACGCTGAGCTGGAATGTTTTATAAAGACATACAGCTAAATTGAATTTGTTGATTAGTTCTGGTGTGTTTTTTCGAAATATTCCAAAACGTTCCTCATTTGGTTCATTGCTGAGCGGGAACAGCTGTTACTTTTTCTTGGTTGTCGGAAGTTATTTACCTCTTGACAATGAAAGGGATTGCTGGAGCTGGAGAAGTGAAGCTAATTTATGATGGGATCAAACTGATCGAACGGTCATTGATAATACCAAAGTCTCAGGGCATTGCCAATTGCACAGAAAACGTTGGCCGCTGGTTAATCAATGGAACATGGAGTCATCTTGGTACCTGCTGCACACAGCTGATTTTCTTCAGAAAACACATCCGACGCGGTCGATATAAAGAATAAACAAGATCAGAAGCATTTGATAGCAGTGAGTTTCAAATCCACGTCCCCAAACGGAATGGACATTAAATCGAGCGCCTTCGACCGCTCGGCCACTCTATTCTATGTTTGCCCTTGTCTGCAAAACACATGTAATAACATAGCTCACCACGTTTGTTAAAATGTTGTTTGCTGCTATATCGGAAGGCCGGGTTCATACTTACACAATCTATTGAAATATGTAGAGTAAAATAGCACAACATTTAGTGATTTTATTAAAAATTTCAAGAATCATTAGATTGAAGTTTAAGAAAGCTATTTGAGGATTTATTTTAATTGTTTGCCCAACTGCAACTCTTTTCAAATAAATTGTCAGATATTAAAGTTTTTGATAGGATCAGGTGCCATTAGTTTGAAAATCTTGCAAAGCACCAGTCGCTTCCATCCAGGCTGCAAGGCCTTGAATTCTTCTTATTTCCTATTTCAGCGAATATAAACCATGTCCCTATGTGCCTTCTGAAGATTCAATTTAATGTCAGGTGTTAAATCGCATCGCTGAATTTCAGCAATTTTGCGAACGATCTGAAAGTTGGGTGGAATAATATTTCAGTTTTATTCATTTCTGTACAATAATAAGTTAACAGAAGTTTCCGTAGTGTAGTGGTTATCACGTTCGCCTCACACGCGAAAGGTCCCAGGTTCGAAACCTGGCGGGAACATTTATTTAATTTTTATTATAAAAAAATCATTCTCGAACAGTAACGAACACATAATCTTTGAACTGAATTGGTTGGAGCCGGATAACATACCGTCCTTATGAAAAGAATGGCCGTTTTGTAAAGCTGGAAACCAACATAGATTTCAAGCAAGAAATAAACATAAAACGTTGTTTCAGCTGATGAACTGAATTCCGTGATTGCTGCGGTTTTGAAGAACATGATGTCACATAAACATGTGTAGAGTCGGTTTCCGTTTGATTTGAACTTTGAGTTATTCCAGAATATAATCTACTAAAGTGAAATAAGTAACATGACTCCATCTATTGCGCTCAACGTATTCTCCTATTAGCATAAATATCACGCAAGGGTGCGGCTATCACAGTCAGATGTGGATAATTTGTTTTCATTCAACAGCAATAACACGCAATTCACACAACATAATACATTGTGGAAGGTTCAGACCTAAAACTCCAAGAAAGGGTATATTAGAGATGCCGTTAGGAAACGAGGGCGATTAGGTTTGATTGAAAACACATAGAGAGTGATTGAGTTCGAATAACAGAGGTAGATTTCCAGAGCCTGTTGTGTTGTGACTAAAGGTCAAAGCGTTTGTGACATTTAAAGGTCTGACTCAAACAGAAGGTCAGTGTTAGCTGAGGGAAGGAGGTGGGCAGAGACCAACAAGGAAGCTCATCGTTAGCTCTGTGCATTATGTCCACAAGTTTCTCATTTAACTTGGAAAGAAGAAACTGATAAAGTTTATATAAAAAGTACGATATTAATCGCATATTTAACGTCATCTTTTTGAAATAGTAGAAAAGTAAATCAACACTTTTAGCTTCTCATTTCGAGATCTGCCCCTCCCCACCATCCCGCCTAAAAATAATAAGCGTGACGCCCAAACATGGACTTGAACCCTGGACCCTCAGATTGCCGCCAAATTGATCACATTAAAAGTCGGATACACTACCGACTGAGCTATACGGGCTCCGTGATCTCTGTATATCAAGTGTTTTCTCTGTATAACAGCCCTGGTCTCGGTGTAACAGGCCTGGTCTATGTATAATAGGCCTGATCTCTGTGTAACATTATTGATCTCTATAACAATCTTGGTCTCTGTATAACCGGCCTCGTTTTGTATAACAAGACTTTTCGCTGCATAAATGGCCTCGTCTCTTTATAACAGGCCTCAACCCTGGATAACTGTGGGTAATATTCACGATTGATTAGGTGTGGGGATAGGAGGGAAAAAAAGTGAATAGTGAATAGTGATTAAGCTTTGAACAATCTTAAAACCTCAATTAGTAACTTCTGTGGTGAATGTGACCGAGAAGCTGTTTCTATGAAGCAGAATTACTGAAGATTGTAAAGACTATTCTTGTGCCGTTGGGTCTCTAAGATACGATAACTGTAACTTCCGTTGTTTCTCTTCAACTTCAGAAAACATAATTTCGATAAATATGCACAATAAACAACACCGATTCTAAGCCGTTTGGACAATTGCTGTTGAGAGTCCAGTAATACCAATCCCCAAAAGCGCAAACATCCAAAAATATCTGCAATACAATGGTGAAATTGGTTGAAAAGGTTCTGTATATCCAGGTCTGTGATGGTGACAAGGACAGGAAGTAAACCTAAGGAACTAGTATCCACGAGCATCCAAACTCTACCAAAAATAAATGGCAAACATCGTTTTTCCACCATGTCCTTCGATTTACACCAACATTTTTTTTAGTTTAAATTACAGTGGATCTAGTTTGGTAAAAAATGTCTCAAGGCTTAAAATGACCTCCCCGTCGGGGAACTGAACCCCGGTCTCCGCGTGACAGGCGGGTTTACTTAGCACTATAGTTACGAGGATTCACACTGATTGAATTCGCACAATGCACAAAATACACAAAGTAACTTTATAAGAGTAACCCGATTGCTAATACCAAAGGCGGTAACATTCACAACAAGAAGTGTCTCGAGTGTACCCTGTGTGCTTAACTGAGTCACAAGAATATGCCTGAATAAGATTTTCCGCAGACACATCACAGCGTAGTGCTTCCATATTCAAGTTTTCATAACTTAAGGCTGATTCCGCTGACACTCTAAATAGTAAATGGAAAACGTAGATATTCCCCGAAAGGAAAGCATATTATTCAGACATTGAATCACATGGCCCAAATCACACGGGATTCACGTGAACATCTCACGGTGTATACTTGCAGCAGCAGTGCACATTTTGTTCTTGAGACACTCGCGTGATCTTGAGTGTCCATAATGGCTTTCAGTCTACTTGACCCATATTTAACTTAAAAGTTAACCCGTTAGCAACATCTACCATGATCCTAATATTACAAAAAAAATATAAGTTCTAACAAGATGTAGGTGACAAATGAATGAAGGAGAGTTTCGGCTGTATATGAGGTAAATAATAATAATAATAATTATCCTTGCATTTCATATAGCGCTGTTCACGTCAGGAGGATGTCCCAAAGCGCTTCACAGAACACACTGTAAAGTGAATTGACTGTATATTTGTGGGCGAACGCGGCAGCCAATTGCGCACAGCAATGTCCCACAAACAGTCGTAGATTGAAAATGACCAATTTATTATTGTTTTTGGTTTTGGAGGGATTATTATTAGGCTCTGTGTGGAGTAAGGAAACTTGCCCAAGGTTTCGCCCCCTGCCTGGAATTGAACTCAGGTCTCTCACTTGCAAAGCGAGTGCTGCAATCACTGAGTTACAGGACTCCACTATGTTTGGATGCGGGTGACGTGGTGGAGTTGGAGGAAAGGTGTCTGATTCAGCATCGGATGAGGGTAGGAGGGACAACGGAGTATTGAATCGGACGCCTCGATTGCACAGTCATCTGGCAAATATTTCTGGTACACTCAAAATCCCCAATCTCACCACCACATTAAAGAAAACTTCCCTTGACCCATCACAGCTACCCTGCTACCGCCACAAAACCGACCACACTTTTCTGTCGAAGGTCCTTGAGAGAGTCGTCGCCTCCCAGCTTCGCTGTTTCCTCTCCTCTCGTTCCCTCCATGAACCACTCCAATCGGGTTTACGTGCTGCCAACAGTGCATAAACAGCCCTGTTCCAGGTCACAAACGACATCCTGACCTTGTGTGAACAGGGCTCCCTTTGCCGCCCTCAATTCCTCGACCTCTCCGCCGTCTTTGACACCGTGGGCCACTCAATCCTCCTCCACCGCCTTTCCTCACACGTTAACCTTCAAGGTTCTCTCCTTGCCTGGTTGATGTCCAACCTTTCACATCGCTTCCACTTCGCCGCTGCAAACGGCTTCACGTCAGGCCCGTGCATCGTCTCGTACTGTGTTCCTCAGGACTCTTTCATGGGTCCCCGCCTCTTCACTCTCTGCATGCTCCCCCTTGGTAACATCATCCGCAGACATATGGGAAATTTCCACATGTATGCGGCTGAACTCAACTCTACCTCTCCAGCTCCACCCTGAACTCCATGAATACTGCCGCTCTAAGCGACCTCAAGTCCAATTTTCTCCATCCCAACATCAACGAGGCCGTCCTGTTTGGCTCGCGACACGGATTCCGCAACTCAGGCGCTGGCAGCTTCAGGCTCCAAGGCTGCAAACTCAACCTCAATGAAAAAATCAGGAACTTGGGAATTTTGTTTGACCATGAATTTTCCTTTCTATCCCACATCCGCTCCATGACCGGCACTGCCTGCCACTACCTACGAAAGATTGCCACGCTCAACCACCGCCTCACCGCTCAGGATGTTGGAACCATCACCCATGCGCTCGTCACCTCACGACTTGGTTACGGTATCTAACACCTCATCGACCTTCCCAACTCTTCCCTTCACAAGCTGCAGATCATCCCAAACTCTGCAGCTCGTGCAATCTCAAGCACCAAGTTCAGTGACCGCATCACCCCGACGGTGGCAGACTCTACTGGCTCCCCGGCCCCCAGAGGATCGAGTTCAAAATATTAGTCCTCACCTTTAAGGCAATCCGTGATTTTGTTCCCTGCTGCTTCTATGACCTGCTTACACCCTACCAACCTGCCCGCTCCCTCCGTTCACCGGACTCCGGCTGCTCCATGTCGCCCGCCCGACCCGGCCTACCATCGGTGGCCGGGATTTCAACCTCTCTGCCCCCATAGTCAGGAACGCCATCCGCGTCCCTTCGCCTTGCATTCTCCATTGCCTCTTCAAGGCCCGTCTAAAGACTCTTCTCTTCTACCGTGCCTTCGATCGCACACCCAGCTTCCTCCCTTATTTGATCCCTAACTCATTACTCCCCCAGGCTCTCGTCCCGAACCTTGACTTTCGGCGCTTTGGGACGTCCTCCCGACGAGAAATGTGCTGTATAAAATTTATGTAGTTGTTGTTTTTGTTATTGTTCAATTATCAATAAATACAAAAGTCCGGTCACTAGCGTAGACAAATGTCAGTATCGGAGTAAACGAACCCGGAGTTGGTCACTCCATATATCATTACAATCTTTCCTTCTTTGGTAAAATCAGTTAATAAATTCACAAAAAGCAACACAATTCTTCCATGAGAAGAACATTCACTTGCCTCAGCCCAGGAATCTGTCTCTTGTGTTCGTTCAGTGCGAAATGAAAGATGTCTATTTAATAATGGACAACTGAGATGCATACTTTAACTTGCAGATGATTTCCATAGTCAAGCTTCTCCTCCGTTTGCTTTCCAGACGATTTCAGTCATCCTATTAGTTAAGTTATTTCTTGTTCTTCCTGAAATTACTGGAAACATCAAACGTTGATGAAACGTCTATTTCTTTCGACTTTTAATCCCGAAGATAACACATTTGCTACATCATTTCATGTCGTCAAATGAAAGATGATTGGGTAGATATCATCCGATATGTTATGACCTGGGCTGCACTAAACGTAATACAGCCACACATGTTTAATCATAGATTTTCACAGTTGTCTTCCTGCAATTGTCTGCCGCGTTCGCCCACAAATATACAGTCAATTCACTTTACAGTGGTTCTGTGAAGCGCTTTGGGACGTCCTCCCGAGGTGAAAAGCGCTATATCAAATGCAAGGATTAATATTATTATTTCTGTACGAAAACTTAGCTGGAGGGTGTTGCTTACAACAACAACAACTTGGATTGATTCTGCGCCATCCACGCCGGACGGCGTCTCAGAGCGTTGACACCACCAGCGTTGCTGCTATGTGGTGCTAATAACTCCATTGTCGGGGTTGAGCTCGCACTTATGGTCACAAATTCCGCTTAATAATTGCATTTTTTTTCATTCTTAAAATTTAGGAAAATGTATTCTCGAGTCACAAGTTTTTGAAGTGAAAATATAACCGCAGTCACAGAAAAAAATCTTCGCAAAAATGTCCAAACTAAAGAGGAATCCTAGGATTTTTACCAAAGATTGTGTTGAGCATTTAAAGGATATATTACATAGTTACTTCCCCTCCGCCACTTGAACACTGCTCAGTTACACCGATGTAGGACCATAACAGTCCTGGCAAGAATAACAATAATATTACATATAAAATACATATAATAACGGCCTGTCAATAAATGTAAAGTTTAAATTGAAATCTTCTTGATGATTTACTTCCATCACCAAATGAGATTCTCTCACATATTGTTCCAAGTCTTTACTCACCACAAGCTCTCTCCTGGTCGGATGCTTCTTAGCTACAAAACAGCCAAGTGCAGTTATGCATAAAGGAATAGGCAACTTCTGCGAATGGTATATAATAACAACATTTTTACATGCATGAAGCTCATGTGATTTTTCAGTGAAATAGTCCTGTCCAGGGGAAGTTGCGGTCTCTCCAAAGTCGTCACTCCCTACCTGATGGCCATTGCAGCGGCGGATCTAATCGTATCATCAATGATGTGATACTGAATCGCATTGATCATATGTATTTACATTTTAGCTTCTTGTATTACACTCCTGCGTGTAAGTTACGAACTGTTCTGCTGACGTCAGCCACTCGATGTTCTATATGGCTCACAGTCGCCTTCTCCTTTGATCGCTATGTCGCCACTTGTTGTCAGAAACTAAGAAACATATTGATCTGTAAGAATTGCCAGTTTGGTTATAACAACGGTGTGTGTGCTCAGCTGTGCGCAGTGCATTCCATTGCATTTTATTTTGGTTCATCTGTTCATACTTAATCATATACCGAAATACTGCTGTACAAAACCAATTTATCGCACTTCAGCATACTGGCGAGTGTACGAATGTTTGACAGTTGTGGTTCATCAGGCAATTTTATCAAGTCCCGTTATCTTTATCAACGTTTTGACTGTTAGACACATTTTAGTAGCCATCAGAGCTGGAGCTCCTGTGCAAGCAATTGCATCTATATGGTGACACAGGGCAAGTTTAGAGAGGAAATGAACACGATTCTTAAATACACGTTAGCTCTGTTACTTGAATTTGTTAAATAATAATAATAATAATAATAATCCTTGCGTTTGATATAGCGCTTTTCACGTCGGGAGGACGTCCCAAATCGCTTCACAGAGTACACTGTAAAGTGAATTGACTGTATATTTGTGGGCAAACGCGGCAGCCAATTGCGCACAGCAATGTCCCACAAACAGTCGTAGATTGAAAATGACTAATTTATTATTGTTTTTGGTTTAGGAGGGATTATTATTAGACGTGTGGAGTAAGGAAACTTGCCCAAGGTTTCGCCCTCTGCCTGGAATTGAACTCAGGTCTCTCGCTTGCAAAGCGAGTGCTCTAACCACTGAGCCACAGGACTCCACATTAAATAAAAATATAATGTTTAGACTGATTGATTGTAAATCGTTGCTGCAATACGACCATCGATTACCCTTGCACTGATGTTATTCAAGTTCGAGCAAAACATTCGAAATTGAAAATACAGAGCTCATGTCCACGAGGTGGAGTTGTTTATGATTAGAGCTTTGAGATGCATTTAGGAACGTTATCGCATCGGATGCATTCTCAAATAAAATTCAGCTGTTGAAGACTCCTTCGTTTTAAATGGTAAAGGAAACGTAATATTCACTTCCATCTTACCATCAGAGTGGAAGATTGACTTCCCTAAGAAAATGTTCAACCAATGTTATAACTATTATGTAGTTTTGTATTCGTCATCATTAAACCCGGTCCCACCATCTCCCTTTTCTCGTTTCATTTGAGATTCATTGCTCATAGAGTGCGATTGTTTCCTTATGAAATTTGAGCAATGAACTTTCAGTCTGGAAGCCATAGTTATATATGTCAGGCTCGTTGTCTGAGAACAACATGTTCATGCGCTTTTAATAAGAAGCTGAATGCCAACAAAATTGAATACTGTCGGTTATGAGAACCTGTTATTCATGATGTTATAAATACATTATTAATATTGATATATAAACATTATGTACAGTCGCTGACCATAACCAGCCTCGCTCAGCTGATAAACGGTCTACAAACGTAACCCCACTGTCATGATCTTGAAATAACCTTTGAAATTCCCACCTTGATTTTATAAATAAATTCAGTTGTATAGTGTAATTGCCATTACTCTCGAATTTGAATCTATTTACGAAATCCTTATGGCACCTTCACTTGTTCATATTTTGCTATCGTCCAACAACTGAGTATTTCACAAGACACAGAAGCAATTTTGCAGAGAATGTTCAACGAGTCTCACTCATCCTCCCGAAGTGAAAGGTGATATATCTAGATATGATTTTGCATTGCGTTTGATTGATCAGCAAGTTTCATGCATGTTATAATATCATTGTCTTACCTGACGTAACAGATTTCAGATTCCAAACCGAGCGAAGTCAAATTTCCATTATAGACAGTAAAATGTAAATTTTTAAATGCTTTCACTCTCACAGATAAGTGGGAGGATTACAATAAGGCCTAGAATATTTTCTCATTTTTAATCTATTTTGAAACTAGTTTGTCAATGAATCGCTAATTTGCCTTCTCGTAAACAAGAGCCGTATTTTTGTATCTCCACGATTTAGGGACGTTCTATTGCACTGCCCAGAAATACACAGATTGGCAGACAGTCGCTAAATATGCGTCCTCCAAACTCTTAATCGTAGATTCGACTCAATGTTCAGCTCGTAATTTTAACTATCTTCACGTGTGACATTTATAACGCCACATATCATCGTCGTATCGTGCACTTCTTGTAAAAACTGCCAGTAGCACAAATGTAGTGAGAGAATATAACAGAAACAATCGGTGCAATTCTGGTGGTGCCAAAAGTTGGTTCGTAAATGCAAGTTCTTTGTTGATGAACCTGCCTTACTTAGAATGGTTTTGAACGAAAGGCCAGCTGTGTAGGGAGGAGCAGCCAGGTGTGTTGAGATGTAAAATGTCTCAAAACTTCGAGGGTGATGCCTTGGAGTGATTTATTATTGAGGGTCGAACGATAATGTTTAACTATTTTGGGGAATGGGGAGCCAGTGTTAGTGAGTAAGCACTGTAATGCAAATTGACTGTGCAGTGCGTGGGCAGAGGCAACAGGCCATTCTGAACAGCAGTGTCCCCAAAACAGTCATGGATTGAATGATCAAATTAGATTGTTTTATTTTGAAGGAATTATTACCCAGAGAAGCGCGATCTGCTGATCGACTAACAACTTGCTTCCACTTACTGCTTGATAAACAGACGCGTGTGGATTAAGGAAACTGTTAAGACGGATAAGACGGTAACCATATCAGATGCCTGAAAATGTTATCAATATAAAATGTGTTAGCGTTATTGATAAAGCTGATTTTTCCCTTCTATGTTGATCCATACGTTTAGTTGTTGATTGTGGAGAATCAGCATGATGTCGACGTACCAATATAGTACTCTCAAATGGTTCAAGTTGGAGGTTGTCAGCATGGAATCATGATAACAATCAGACAGAATCAAAAAAGAAGCAATTAGAAGGAATAGAGGAAAAATTCGCAGTTGCTGAGTTTGTGAATCGACAACAATTTCACTGAAAAACGGAAAATTAAAAGGTTTTGGTTCAGCAGAGTCGTGCCAAATCAATCTGGAGCTGAATAAAGATCACTATTTCACTGGCAGAGCAACACAACAACAGCTGAGAAGAGCACGCACTTGGGCTAATGTGTAATCCCCTTACAGATCCACACACAGGCAATCCAGCATTCCTCTAACCAATAAAACAGGGAGAGTCGAGTAGCTTGGGACTCCTGTTGTCTGGCCAGGGAGCAGACCTTTGTTTCCAACCATCTCAGCCCAGCCTCAGCCAGAGCACAATAGAGACATTGAGTTCACTGTATCTTTTAAACAACAACGAAAAAATTGCATTTGTAAGGCAACTTTCAAGTCGGGAGTATGTCCCAAGGCGCTGGACAGACAGAACCGAATTGGCGTCAGGTTTGGGGGAGGGTGGAGGGCAAGGGGAAAACAAGGAGATCGATAGAACGGTCGAAGAAGAGGGTGTTCAAATGGGTTTGAAGGCAGCCAAGAAGGTGGCGAAACGGAGGGAATGCGAAATGCAGTGACGGAGGGTGGGGGCTGAGCGGCGGAAGGCATGCCCGCCAAAAGGCTCGGATCGTGAAGCAGGTGGGAGCCCGCAAAGTGGATGGAGCGAACAGGACAGTGCGGGGTTAGGAGTTCGGAGACGTTCAGGTGAGCTAGAAATCGGTGGAGGGATTCAGTGTGAGAACCAGGATCTTGAAATTTATCCTCCATGAGCTGCGAAGCCATTGGAGTAGGGCAAGGATGGTGGTGGTAGGGTCGTGGAACCTAGTGCGCAAGATGATACGAGTGCACATTTCTGGGTGATCTGCATCCCTCGGAGTAAACAGTTGGGCATGTCGACAAGCAAGGAGTTTGCACAGTGGAACCTCGAAGTAATGAAAGCATGATTGGTATACAGGATTAGCGGAGAGTTAATCCCAAGGGAAAACAAATGAGTTTCAGACCAAAACTAAACACATTTAAGGCGATTGCAGTAATTCCAGAGATATTGGACATTCCGAGTTTGTGGACAACAATAATCCTTGCACAACCGATTTACAGAAGATATTCTAAATAATCTCTCCAAAACCAAAAACAATAATAAATTGGTCATTTTCAATCCATGACTGTTCGTGGGACGTTGCTGTGCGCAATTGGCTGCCGCGTTCACCCACAAATATACAATCAATTCACTTTGCTGTGCGTTCTGTGAAGCGCTTTGGGACGTCCTTCCGATGTGAAAAGCGCTATAGCAAATGCAAGGATTATTATTATTATAAAGTGAATTGAGTGAATATTTTTTGGGTGTAATGCTGCAGCTAATTTTGCACAACCACGTCCCACATATAGTCCTGGATTGAGTCAGCGAAGTATTATTGTTTGTATCTTTAGAATAATTATTACGCTCAGACAAGCGATTCGCTAATAAATGAACAGCCGGGTTCGTACTTTCCGGTAGGTAAATAAAAGTATGTGAAGCAACGAAAACGCCCAAAGTTTCAACGGGCTCAGGAATGGATCCCAGTTGCTCTCGCTTGCGAGCTGAGCGTTGTAACCACGAATATTCAGTAATTCACATTCCAAGGAAAGGAGAGGAGAAATTACTGCAACTACGAAAGTTGACTCTGGTGGAAGTTCTATTCGATTCGGCTTGTTGGGGGGAGAGAAGCTGAGCTCGATGTTCCTGTTTTCGTAAATTTTCCCTTTTTTCAGTATAAACTGAGATGTTGAAACCTGTTGACTCAACAAATGGAAACGGTACCGTATAACCTTGCTGAGTAGAATGAAGTGGAATCATTTCAAAGTTAATAATTTGCTTAGCAAGAGAAATGATCAGAGAGTTTTGCGAATCTTGTTAGGATAATATAGCTTAGAAAGCTGATGTCTTGATTCTTAACTGAGTATGCATAATTTCACATGTAAAATATCTGTTCGTTTTATGCTTTTTATAGTTTGTACATTACCAAGTGCATTAAACTCAGAAATGGAATTGTTTAGTTCACCAGTGATGTTGATTGAGAAACATTGTACATACTTAAGGCATGACATAAAATAATTTATTTGATGCGTGAAGAACTATGTGCAGAAAGGCACATTGACTAATTCCTGGAATTTGGTTAAGCGTGGCAATATAAATAATAATAATCCATGAATTTGATAGAGTGCCATATCACTACTTCGAGACGTCTCCAAGGGCTTCACGGAATATAGCGTATAGCGTATATAGCGTTTCACAGGTTCATGCAGGTTAAAAGCTGCCCATCCTCATGAAGAGTGATCGCTTGTTTTATATTGACACCATTATTGTATATTGTACGAACACAAACCAAAAGGGATTGAGTGGCACAAATAAATCGCGCTGAATCCAATGCCAAAATTTATTAGTAAGAATATTTATTGTCAAATCAAAGCCCCCAGTCCAACAACAAATTCACGTCGGTTTGACCCACTCCCAGGTTAAACTATTCTACTTTCTGTCTTAGACACATTTGCAGTTTTATAATTGCATTTTAATTCTGAAAACTGTATCCCTTAGCACTCATTCACACATAATCTTACACTCAGACAAACACACACAAACACTGGCACTCACTCAAAAATACACACACTCTGAGAGAGAAAGACTGACGCACTCACATTCGGAGCATTAGAACTGCTCTCTAAAAAAATGCATTCACTGGTGGCCATATGCACACACTCAAACACACACATACACACAATCACGCAAATCTAGAAACACACAAACACGGACACAAACCAATACACACAGGCACTGCAGACAGATAATCTATCACACACAGAGAGAATGAATCAGACAACAACAGCAACAACTTATATTTACATACAGCGGCCTCCACTCCGGATTGCGTCTCAGAGCAATTCACATTAACGGATCCTGGGCCACAGCCAGGGAGAAGGGGAAAAAGGGAACCAAAGGCGCCGTCGAAAAGAAAGGTCTCTCGCCTTTCCTAGGTCTCTAGGAAGAGAGAGGGGCGAGGCGAAGGGAGTGAGGCGGGACTTCATAGCTTCGGGGCGTAGTGACTGAAGCAAACGCCGAGGATGTTGGAGGAAAATGGGAGGACAGAACCGGTTGAGCGAAGGCAACGGGTATTGTTGTGAGGAAAGAGAATGTCAGAGAGGTAGGGCTGTGCGGAGGAGTGGAGATATTTGAAAGCAAGTGTAGGGATCTTGAAATCTATTCTATCTCTGTCAGGCAGGCACTACCATCTTGCAAGGACTGTGGTTATCTATTAGCGCAGTTTAGTGCGGGCAAGAATGCAGGCGGCGGTGTTCTGGATGACCAAGACTTTATGAATATTAGTGGAGGGGTGACCGGCGAGGAGGACATTTGAGTAGTCCATCCGATAGGTGATTGAGGCATGGACCTGGGTTTCGGCGGCTTTTGGGGAGAGATGTTAAATCAACTCACTGTTTCTTTCCAGTCACACAAACATCCACACACGCACACACAAATGCAACACTGGCAAAGTCTCTCAATTAAGAAATCCAACAATTAGAACCAAAGGAACTCTCATCGCTCTCTTAATCACCTCTCTGAATTGAGTCTGTGTAATGGCGTAAATGCACGTGTTTGTACAGGAGCTCAAAAACAGCAGCATAATGCCAGTTTGCTGGATAATATACGAAGGACTATTATGATCTGTGAAGTTATATTTTCCTGAAAGCTTCTGAAATAAGAAAAATAATACATTTGTCATCCATAATAATATAAAATTGGCGGAAACAGCAAACAGTAAAACGATAACTTTCCTTCTGTTCTTCATCTCGGGATCACTGTCACTCGCTTCACTATTCCTCTCCAAATTGCTGTGTCTCCGCAATCTACTGCGGGCTCGGCTGGCCACCAATATGTGCCTGACAGTCAGGGCATTGAGCATCAAAATCAGAACGAATGGGAGAATCAGGATTAAAATAACGTTAAGCGTTTCCAAGACTTTCCATGCGAGAGAACTGTAAAAGCTTTTTATAGTAACACAGCCCCACGGCATATCGTTAACTATATAAGCTGGTTCATACGCAAAATACGACGGAATATTTTGCACTATGAAGAACGCACTCAATACCACTATCACTGTACAGGCTATTTTTTCTGTGCAATATTTTGTTTTAAATTTTTGGCAACAGATGGCCACATATCGATCCAAGGTGAAAGCCACAGTTAACCAGACAGAAATTGATGTTGCTGAGGTACACAAAGTATTTAGCCGCCGGCACACAGGGGTGATGGACACGAAGGAATATGGGTTGTAATAAATACAATGCGAGCGAAAATCACTACGAAAATAACCAGCGTCAGATCAGCAACTGACATGGAATCCAGATATCTAGAGACACATTTTGAGAGACCGCACCTCCAGTGTGACAGGATTACAATCGCCACCAGGTTCGCTAGAGTGAGAGAGAGAAAGAAATATATTCAGTCTTAAGTGTCCATTCCTACGTTTGTGTTATTGCCGATTAAGCGAAACAGTTAAATATCTTTTGGGAAAAAAGTCGCTTTCCCAACTGAAAGCGTAATTTTTTGTATTCAATACGAGATGGAGCAAAATCTGTGGTCCCTCTCTAAACGGCCCGGAGACAGAGACATACAGTGGCAGATAGAGACACAGGAAAACAGATACACAGAGAGACAGTCACAAATATACCGATACGCAGAGAGAGAAAGTGGGAGAGTTGCACAACAGGAAAAGAAGAGATACACCGGGGAGATGCAGAGAAAAATACAGCGATTCACAGAGTTACACTGTGATACATAAATTGCAATAAACACAGAGAGAGAGATACAGAGAGACACAGAGACTGAAAGATGTACACGTAAGTGAGAGAGAGAGAGTCACGAATGGAGAAAGACACACAAAAAGAGTGTGAGATGCATATAGACACAGTAGCAGAGATGGAGCGATGCAGAAACACAAAGGGACAGAAAATACACAAAAAACACCGAGAGCGACACGGACATTGACAGACTGCGAGCGATACAGATATAGAATGAAACAAAGAGATACAGAGAAACAGAAATACACACAGACAGTCAGAGAGAATAGTACTGATACAGAGTGGGAGAGAAACACAGCGATTTCGGGAGACTGAGAGAGAGAGAGATACACAGAGTCAATGACACGCACAATCACACACTGTGACAGATAGAGAATGAGATATACACCCAGGTAGAGACTGAACACAAACAGTAAAAGAGAGGAAGAAAAACGTTGAGTCAGAGACGGATACACATTCGGAGATACCCACAGACAGGGAGAGACAATAATAATAATAATAATAATCCTTGCATTTGATATAGCGCTTTTCACGTCGGGAGGACGTCCCCAAGCGCTTCACAGAACACACTGTAATGTGAACTGACTGTATATTTGTGGGCGAACGCGGCAGCCGATTGCGCACAGCAATGTCCCACAAACAGTCGTGGATTGAAAATGACCAATTTATTATTGTTTTTGGTTTTGGAAGGATTATTATTAGGCGTGTGGAGTAAGGAAACTTGCCCAAGGTTTCGCCCCCTGCCTGAAATTGAACTCAGGTCTCTCGCTTGCAAAGCAAACATAGCAGTGTATATGCACGTAACCAGTGAGAGAGACAGAGAGCTAAGAATAGGCAGACAGAGCAATACAAACAAATATCGAAACAGAGGGAAACGGACGCATGTACACAGAAATATAGAGAACGATACTTGTAGGTTATGTGGGTCATCGAGGTACATGGGACATCCAATACACAATCACCAGTAAACATGAGACCACAACTTCCTGATTTAGGTGGGTGAGTGTTAAACTTAGTCAGACTGCAAACTTTACTGCACATTACTCCAAATAACGAATCAGTTAAATCACTTGCCCGGAACACCAACAGCAGCGACAATCGGGTATTAAATGTCTTCCATCCGGTAAATTATCGGAGCTTTCATCGTCATAGAGACGCAAGTGATTCCTCCTCTTGATACAGGCTGTATCTCACGCTGAAAGATTGATCCTCAAGATCCTAAAATTGAGTCTTATTTGAATCAAATTAGGGAACGCTTCTTTGATTAATTTTATCACATGATCCTGGATGAGGTTCAACAGTGAGCAAAACATTTTCTCTCACTGATTTACGCAGTTGATCTCAGTGAATTAAATTTGGACAGCTGGTTTTCTCATCCATGCTGAAACGCAAGACTAAAATATCCCCGACATCACCATTCGGAAAATTAACTTGTTTTTGTTCAAGTTTCTAAGTTACTTTGGAGATCCACATTTGTCCACATTTACAAATGAAATTCCCCAGGATTCAACTGATGGCACAAACAGTCCATGGGGGCAAGAATCCCGCTTAACGCATCAAAGAATGTTTCGTGTGCAGCATGGGATGAACCAAGGCTGTTTGGGCGCTAGGTTACTGTTCAACTTTAACCAGGTAAGGGTGAAATGGCACAGATAATAATACTCCACACAATTCAAATATGACTTCCTTGCATGCCACACATTTCTTTATGAATGATGGTATTAGCCACAAAGCTGCCAGACAAAGCTGGTTTTACTCTCGCACCTGAGTCAGGTGAGTTTAGGTTCGAACCCCTCAACGGGATCGCCAATGAATTGCTGGGTATGTATTGCATTGTTGGAGGTGCCGTCGGACGACATGTTAAAGTAAGTTTCCGACTATCTGTTGAGATCGAAGTTAATATATCCCATTGAACTATTCTTGAAGAGCATGGAGATTCTCACAGTCCTGGACAACAGTCCCCGAAATAAAATTAATCAACAATTTGAGGCTGTTTCTCAGTCAATGCTGTGGGCAAACTTTTTGTGGTTATCGCTTGTCCTTGACATTGCAAATGAGCTGGATGTATTCATCTGTGTGGCATCTCTAGGAGCTCAAATCTACAAGACAGAAGTGGGATCCCACAGATGTGATATATAAATTGAAACTGCTTTGGAAACATGCTTTCTTCAACAGAAAAGAGAATGACCAGAATGCCTTCGTCGCTTTCAGAAGGTTCAGGAGACAACAGTACTCAAGCAAACGTTGATATAGAATCATAGCTTATTGCAGCACACAAGTAGTCCATTTGGCCCATTCGATCCCTACGAGCTCATTGAAAGAGATTCCTAATCAATTCCCCTTGTCCATTATTTCCCCATATCCTTAGAATTATTTTCCTTTGCTATTATTTATTGCAGTTATTTTAACAATTATTACTGAATCTGAATTGACCGATCTTTCAGGCAATGCCTTTCAGATGTCAAAAATTCGCTGTGTAAACAAATCTCCGCATGAACCTAGCAGAAGCAGGATTCGTTTCAGTAAGGTCTGGAACAGATACTCCAAGCGCTTCCTCCTTAATGCTATTTAAAAAGGTTATTGTTGAATACATCCGAACTGGTGGGTGACCACGTCCTTGAATTGCCTTAACCTCATTTGAACAGGGCTCATTCAGAGATCAGGTACAAGAATAATTTTATAATCCAAACCGTTGATCTGTATTACAAAATTCTGGAAAATATCCCGCATTTTGACCATATATTCCCATAGGTTCCAGTCTCGAAAAGAGGCTTCACGAGGCACTCGGGTGAAAAAATTTAATAAAACAGCGTAGTTGGGTTTTACGTTGTCTTTGATGATCTTTCCCATTACCCAATAAGCCACAAGGTGGCCCACACATTCCTCATGACATTGTACTCCAGAATGTTTCTTCAGGATCAAACCATGAGAATCCAGGATACGTGATATACAATTAATGATTACATAGTGATTAATATCATGTTTTAAAGGAAATATTTTCCCCAGAAAATCAATGCGCCTATTTACTAACAACTGGGTTCCTACTTACTGCGAAGTAAACTGAAGCGTGGGGCTTAGTAAAGTTGCCAAACTTTTCACCCTGCCGGGAATCGAACACAGGTCGTCAATTGTATTCTGTGGGACATAACTCCATTGCTCAAATCAGAAATCACTGTAACATTTGACCATTTTTCATCAATAGATACGCTATTTTAAAATTCTTGCCCCCAATCTTCATTTATTGAGAGATTCTCATTACACATATTTGACAATGAAAAATAGCTCCTGGTCATGACTGAGCTTGGTGCTGGGCTTCCAAATTGTGGCCCAACTCTAACTGATTTGAAGCAAATGAGCTGCACTTGTTTACCTTCTTATGTTCTGAGAGTGTTTATTGTTTTTCACAATATTTTGATTCAAAATTTCAAATATCACCATCTTCACAAGTTTTTCAACATCTCTATCTATAAGCTAACCACCGTATCCTGGCCACGTTTCAAGCTTATAACATTGGTAGGCCATCATGCGTTCTTTTAATGCAAATCACGTCATAATAACTCGGTATATGATTCCCTTCTGCAACAAGTTGATTCTGAATGTAATCATTCAAACTAATAAGAGAAGAGTGCTGCCAAATGAGCCAGGCTGAATCGCAGACCTTAACCAGTCTGATACCCCAGTGAGCCAGGCTTAAAGCAGAACTGAGACAGGTTGACAGCGTATGAATAGACTATATTGACACACAGCAACTGAACCACGATGACACCCAGTGGCGGAGACAGACTGATATACAGGGCTAAGCCTCCTGCTCACCTTTAACGACATTCGCGACATTGTCCCCTCCTATACCTATAACATGCTGACTCGCTAACTACATGCCCACTCCCTCCGTTGATCGGGCGCCAGACTGCTCCATGTTTCCCGCTTGACCCTCCCTACGATCGATGAACAGGATTTCAGCCTCTCTGCCCCACACACTGGAATTCCACCACACGGTCCCTTCGCCGCTCTTCCTTGCTTGGCTCGCCTTCAAGGCAGCTCTCAATACCCTTGTCTTCGACCCCGAATTTCGTCTCCCTCCCACCTCTCTGCCTTCCCTCACCCCTACACGATACTTCGTCCATGCTCGGACCCCGACACCAGACTGTTCAGCAACTTGGGAAGTCCGCACGACGTGAAAGGCGCTCCAGCAATGTAATATTGCAGCTGTTGTTCTTACTGTTGAGCCATGATGACGCACAAATGCGAATATTTACCAGGGAAATGCAAAATATAAAAGAAGGCTGAGTTAACCTTAAAAACAGAACAAGAATCTGAGTGGTTTGCGTGGCCAATTGGAGCAATTGGTAGAGGGAATCGCGGGATAGGAAAAAGGGAAGATGGGTATCAACGGCTCATTCCAGGACCTAGTAAACGATACGAAACTTTCATATGCGGCGGCAAATTGGGAGCAGAGATGGGTCCACTGAGGGTTTTTTAAGGATAGGTGTAATGACGGCTGTTTTTTAAAGGGACGGGAATGGGGCAATCAAAAGGGAATGTTTTATAAAGTTCGTCAGTAGGTGGACAACGTCATCGTGCTCAGACGTTAGGAAAGGGGTTGGAGCGCCGTCGATGGAACATGTTGTCGTTTCGTTTTAGTTTTTGTGAAAGAGGAGAGGTAGATTTGTTCGAAGGTGTGGAGGGAAGCATGAGTAAAGGTAAATCTGTGCGGGTTGATGGCGAAATTCGTTAGTTATTGGAAGAGCAGAGGCAGCTGAGTTGATCCCCTCGATGTTGGTTCCGAGTAAGTCCAGCAGCTCCTCGTAGTTGGCGTTGGAGTAACGAGTGGATGAGGCGTCAGAAGGTGGGCGGAGGAGCATTCGTAATGGAGAAGTGGAGCTTGTGGTTTTCCTTGGCCTCCAAGATTGTCTTGCAGGAAAAGGATGATTTAGCGGAGGAGAGGTTGAAGCGGTTATTTCCAACACATATGGGAAGCAGATAAGTTTTGCATTGAAGACATCAACGTTCCGTAGTATCGCGTGTGCACCAATCAGATTGGTAGTGCATTAAGGTTTTTGGAGTCAGTTGTTACCTTTCGACTGAATGTCATGCATTCCACCGATGGATGTTTGTAAGAGATTTTGATTTGTCAAAACTGTAATTTGAATTAATGATAGCCTGGCTTAATTGGTAAGAAACGACCCGAGTCAGAATATTGTGGTACGATAGCAGCAGAATCCTCATGGACGTATTCGTACTGGCAAAATGGGTAGACACGTGGTAGACGAAATTTAATGTGGAGAAATGCGAAATGATCTCTTTGGGACGCAAAATCAGAACAGATAGTATAAGCTACATAGTACAAATTTAAATGGTTGAAGGAACAGAGACCTGTGGAGTTCATACGAGTAAATAATTGAAGGTGGCAGGAGAGGTAGTAAAGTTGCTAAAAAGCATTATTGTTTCTTGGCTTCAAAACTAGGTGGATTGAATGCAAACGTCAGGTTTGACAAATCATTATTAACCACTGGCTGGACCTCAGATGGAGCACTGTTTTTATTTCTGGGCACCATAATTTAGGAAGGATATTAAGGCGTTGGAGAGGGTGCAAAGCAGGTTTACCAATGAGGGACTACAGTTGCCAGGAAACGTTAGAGAAGCCTGGAGTATTCTCCTTGGAGCAGAGAAAGTTAAGTGGTGACTGAATGGAAGTTTTCAGAAGCATGACGGGATTCAATACAGTGAAGAAAGTGCAAACTAAGGGCACTGAACTATAATAATTATTAAAAGAAATAGAGGGGAGGATAAATTTTTTTACACGGCGACTTTTTCGCATCTGGAATGCATTGCCTGACATTGTGGTGGAAGCCGACTCGATAACAATATTTAAAGAAGAAGTAGATAATTATTTGGGGAGGGCAAGTTTGCTGGATTATAGGAAGAGAGCCGGGGAGTCGGATTCAATTCGACAGCTCTTTTTAAGAAGCCAGCACAGATACAATGGTACGAGTTGCCTCCTTTTGTATATTTCTATGGAAAAGTGGGGGTAACGCAAAACAAGGGCAAGGTAACCCTACATTTTAGATGCATGAATAACGTTTGGATGTCAGCTAGTAGGACGGACTTGGTGTATCTGTTCCAGGCCTTACTGAAAGGAGTCCTGGTTCTGCATGGCTCACCAGGAGGTTTATTTAGCCAGCGATGTTTTATCAACTAAAAGGCATTGCCTGAAAGGGCGGTGGAAGCAGATTCAACAATTTGTATTAAAACGAATTTGATAAATATTTGCAAAGATAAACATTTCGAAGTCTATGTGAAAACAACGGCTCCTTCATAGACCTCGCACAAGTACGATGTTCCTAATGGCCTACTTCTGTGCTGCAAATTTTTGTGTTTCTTCGCTAACTTTGGCTTGAGCTCTGTTCTGTTCTGGCACGCTCTGAGAAGGGACGATTGAACTCTGGTAATTCACGTCTCTGTTCGAGTACAGCAAGTGTCCAAAGCAAGCTAAGTTGGTGTCATATCAGATCTCTGTGGATGCACTACTGTCTTTTAACTTTGAGCTCCTCGTGAGTCCACGGAGATGATTGTACTCCACCAATTGCATAGTCGAGGACAAACAGTGAGGTCGATTTTGGTAAAAGGGTAGTCGCTGCAGTTGCGTAACGCTCAAATCAGTTTGCGCACACCATTACCCGCGAAACAACCGCAAAGTAGTTGAATAATTTTCTCAGTGGGATTGCTGGCCAGGACTGGGAGTAACTCATTGCCCTTCATGCATAATGCCATGGGATATTTTAACGTCCCTCTCACCAGGCAGACGAAAGCGCAGTTCAATGTCACATCTAAAGAACCCCACGTCCGACAAATCAGTACATACCCAGAAATGCATTGGACAGCCATTTTTTTGGTTTCAACCCGTAATCGTCTGACTCAGTGGCGAGTGTATTCCCACTGAGTTAACATGACACCTTTGTGTCTGATACCACAATTCATAACCAGATGTGTTAAATGTAAGTAAGTAAGTCACATTGGAATTTTATTCAGTATTATCCCCTGTGGCCAGCATTTCAGTTGCTTGAACTGCAAGAGTAACCTGGACGCCCACACGAGATTTCCAAAATTTTGGTTCGTCCCTTTCTGCGCCCAGTTATCGCTGTAGTTAGGTTAGCAAGATTCGTACCCCAAAATAGATAGGGCGTCTTTAATTTTACACAGGTTAATTGTGTTTGTAATTGGGGATATATGTGATTCTCTTAGGCGATTTAAATACTTCAACAACAATAAGTTGCGGTTGAGAATGGTGGCGTCTGAGAAATTTGATTTCGGTACGGGTTTAACGAGACAACCAACTTCCCGAAATTATTTCATTGAGGTAAATTGCATAATTCGCGCAGAGTAAATGCTTTCCTCGTGTTTCGAATTTATCCGCGGTCATGTGGTGAAATTTTTCAACAAAGCGTTCTTCCCTTTCATTCAAATAAGAATGCGTCTTATGGTCTTGAGCATCACCATTTTGACGTGAGCTGCTGGCGGTGTATTTTCTCCCTGTGAAGATGACACTCCGATAATTTACAGGATAGAAGATATTTACTTCCCAATTCTCGCTGCTGCTGGAGTTCATGGCAAATGATTTATCCAATTTATAATTGTGACAAATATGAAGTATTATTTGCAGCCTGACTCAGTTCAGCACTCTCTCTCTCTGGATCAGGAAGTTGCGAGCTCTAGCCCAATATAGGGACACAGACGATGGTGACTAACACTCAAATAAAGTGCTGGGGGAAGGAATTCCATTATTGGAAGAGTGGTAATCGCATTAAGACCATTTAAAAGAAATATCCCGTTTGTAAAATAATAACATAATAATGTGTTATCTTCATCATGAATGTTTCTGGGATACTGCAGTGCGCAATTGCCTGTCGCGCTTCGCCCTCATTACATACAATCAATATGGGATTGACTTGGTCCTGGAGGTGGGAAGTGAAGGTAGAAAGCGCTTAATAAATACAAAGATCCTTGCCATTTTAGATGTTCAAGATGTTATGGTACTATTCGAAAGGGAAGCAAATAACTCGTCCACATCATTCACAAGCTTCTTGCATTCTCTGCTTTCCCATTGGAGTATAATTCACAGGAAGAGAGATTAATTGACAACTTTTGCTCTGGCAGCGATTTCCAGGCTGCGTGTTTTACAGCTTTGAGATGGCGCATTGTCTGAAGTAGTAGTCTTTCCTTTCTGAGATCCTTTCTTGTTTCACCTGTCCTTTATGTCCTTGTTGCTCATTCTGTCAGTGGAGTGAACATCTTCCCTAGAAATATGAAATGTAATCAGAAGCTGACCTCATCCGGCACACAAAAGCTACTTTTAAGCCCTGCTAAACTAGTCATTAAATCAATCCATGATAATTAGAGGATTATGGGTAGATTATATTCAAAATGTATACAGAGATTAATAAAAATTCTTAGATAAAAATACATAAATATTAGAAATATAATCTAACTGGCCCCATCTTGTGAATGAGAAAATTAGTTTCTGGGTCTATTGATTAACCTCTTTTTGAGTCACACTTGCAAATCGAGGTGACCAGTCTATCTTTTCATTTCGCTACAGAACGAGTTAACAAAGCTTGTTGGAATAAGCAAAATTACAACCAGGATGACTTGTAATTGTATTTTTCGTGGCTTATCCTTAAAAGAAGCCTGTACAGCATTCACCGGAAAGCCCGATAAAACAGAAAGACTCCCTGTGCTCAGTGGATGACCGCAGAGTGATAAAGTATGTATGAGTGTAACGCTGGAGCCCGTGTCTGTTAGCGTTCCCTGTCGGTGGCCTCCATTGTAACTGACAGTGACAACCGGCGTTGACGATCCCCCCAGAACCTTATTACCGGATGCGGGGAGAACCCGCGCCCCTCCTATTCACCATCAGGTGTTGATGGGAGTGTGTGATTTTTCTTCATCGCGGCCACAGTGTTTCTATTAACGTTGAAAACAGCATCTTTCCATTTGCGGTCTCAACTCGAGAATTTCCTTGTCATGCTCAATCCATGGAGCTTCCCCAGAGGGTAATTCTCCCTGCTCTCCTTGACCGACATGCGCGGGCCGAACGACCAGCTTTAACGCAATTATAACACACACCTGATTTTGTCCCGGGATCCGAACTTACTCTTCCTTTTCCTGGTCACATCCAAGGAGGGGGTTTTCTTCCTGTGTTGCCATTCCTCCTGCCTTAGATACGTTCTGCTGTTTGATCATTTTTCTGAGTCGTCTCCATGTCCCCTCCCTTTGTAGCTGTCTCTTTACAATCCCAACATAACCTATTCTTGTTTAAAGATCCCCACCTCCCAGATAAACCCTCATTTCCGGCAAAAACTCTTTCCGGAGCGTTAATTTAAATTGGGGATCTGCCTTTGTATGCATAGGCTTGACAATAACATCAGTGGCAGTATTCAATTCTGCAGCCACAGCCAAAGGCTTGCACACATTGAATAGACCTGCTGCAAAAGCCGTTGTCTTTTCCTTTGATCAGTGATTCATTTCACTAGTGTTCCACAATAAATACTCCTGATCTCATCGCAAGCCCAATTATCTCGCTGCCATTGCTGTATAGTAGTTCTCGGAGCATGCAAGTCACGTGGGGCGGCGATCCCGATATATCGCGAACATGCAGCCATGATACATTTCCAATGTCCTTCATTGCTTTATTCTGGGTGTGGCGCCCCGAAGGTTGCCATACCATAGTGCAGACTCAGCTTGGATAGGTGCCATATTTTTTGGCCCCCAATTCGACGCCAAGGCGTTCAGCTTCGTATGTGCTATCGGCTGATTTACAATGGGTTGAACCTCCGGCAACATCAAACGTGGCAGTTCTTATTATGACGGCTGCTGGGATGAGCTGCTGTTCGAGTTTGCATTCCTTTGCCCAACGGGATCAGTAGATAATGATGGGGATTCTATTGGTGGATTATAGAACAGACATCCCATATCCTACAGATGTTCCCAATTAATACCTTCCGCATCATTCCCGTTCTGCGCCATCAGCCTCTCAACTTTTCTGCGGTAAGTTGTTCTTCCCTTTCTTGTTATGACACCCTTTGAAAAGACTCATTTTCTGGATTTGGGGAATGTTTCTGTAAAGCCAATCTAAAGACGCTCTAGTATCAGATAAATTATGTTTTCGCTTTGCCTTCTCGTTTTTTAGTTTTATATTTTCCAGGTTAGTTATGTCTGAATCAATGCACAAGCATTGTGGCCAGATGACACTGTAATTGAGATACTAAACTAGTAAGATTTTATTTCTCTCTCCTGGGTCCGTAAGTTCATTCTACATTCCACTGATGCGCTCCGCTCAAAAATGTGCAGATAGAAGTCACAGACATCAACAAATCTCCAGTTTTCTTCTCGTTGCTCCGACCTTCATAAACTTCTTTACATGGGTGACTTATTACCTCCTTATATACTGGAAACTCTATGGTCATAGTGGTAGTTACATGTCCTTGCCGTCAATCCTGAACATCTTTTTCTTGAAAGCCCTTGTAGCTTCCATGGCCACTTTCATCTACATAAGTGTCCCAACTCTAACTCAGGTATATTGCAATACAGTTCCTTCGTCAGGATCGACTAGTTCGCAAATCTATCCTTTCGAAATCTATGTAGATCACTAATTTATTTAACCCCAGATCAAATGCACAGCCTCCTTCTGGCTGGTTCGCCAATTTGTAAGAGATTCGGATGGATACGACGGCTGTGTTGAATTCCAAGGTTTATTTAGCAATATACACAGCTTGACGTATTTTTAAAACTGAAAACATAGATACAATGGAATAGATATCGATTCCATTCGGATGTGTCACTGACCACCTATGACAAGAACAACCGTTTCAAAGTTTCATCTTTTCTGATGTGTTTCTGACCCCGCCTCCCGTCGTCATACAGAGTGATCCTAATCTTCGAAGGCTGCTATGTGGAGAGAGGGAGAGACACTGGACAACGTTTGGTAGACTTCCACAGCCCACTTTTTTCTTAGCCATGAGATAGGCAGGTGTGTGAGGCTGCATCGTTTTCATTCCGTGGTCGATTGTTCTTACATCTGTGTTTAAGGACGTGATTCCTCATTATCTCAGGAAATTGACCATCTTCCCAGGAAAGTATGATATGTAATCAGAAGCTAACCTCAACCGCTCCTGCAAAGCTGCCATCAACCCCTGCTAAGGTACTCATTAAATCAAACTCCGTATTATATAATTTTGGGTACTTAAGAAGTTTAATTGAAATTCTTTAAACTATTCAGTAAACATCAAGATGTAATTAAGCTGGCTGCTGCACTAGTCATTCCAACGTTTGCATTTGGGCTTTCAGCCAACCTGCCCCCAATCTCTGGTACTCCACCCTTTGCATCAGAGCTTCACTTCCTGCCTTTCAGGACCATCTTAAACCCCTCCTCTGATCATCTTTTCCTCCATCCCCACTCCCAAGTCCAACCTCCAGTTTACATATTAATCAAACATCATATTAAATTATTATAGTAGGTTACATTCTAAACCGATGTGGTGGTTAATTAAAAGCGTTAAACATCAAGAATATAATCTAACATATCCCCTACACTAGCAGGTGATGTATGCAGATAATCAGTTGTTATTGTCTTGTTCCTGAGCTTGCCGGGTACTGCTGATGACAGTCAAGCCCACCAGGCTTACTGACAGTACAAAAAGGGCAGACCCGTCCCTGGTATTTACAGTGTTATGCTAACAGTTTATGTTAAGAGTACATACAATCCCTGCTGCTTAAATAAGACAAAACGATTATTTTTCGAATATCCAACAGCGATATAATCAAACTCACAAAGACAGCTTGTCCTGTATCAAAGAAATGTTTATAAAGCGTGTGCATGTACAGAAAGGTAGCGTTGACAATTTTACTCTTTTGTCTTCTTCTTCCCTCTGGCAGATGTTCAGCTTAAGCCGAATCAGTCAAAACCTGTATAGCATTTTAATGATCTGTTTGCTCATTCCTCTCCCCTTTCCAAAAACTCACTTTAAAACATTTGAATAAGCCGCACTCCTCTTGCTTTTCACCCAATGCAGACCATCTCATCAAAATATCCCTTCCCAGTTGGACCGTATCAGTAAGAATCAGAATAGGAGATAAGATGGCTCGGTTTGCTTTTATCAACTTTGCACATTACCCCGCACCCGCCCTCACCCCACCGCATCAACCGGGTCATCTCTTATCTCCATCAAAACCGTCTGCTTGCTTAATGGGTCCACTCCTCATCCAAAATATCTGCTGCTATATTCCTTCTCCTCATTAACATATCCAACGAAGCAAAGGAAGTATAACAAATATTAATCAAAGAAACGTCACATAAATGTCGTGACAACCTCCCTGGAAAACACAGCCATAGAAAGACCATTAGCTGGAGAAGCGACTGGCTGTCTCACATTAAAGGTTAACACATTTTTTTAGCAGACTTTCGTTTGAACATGTCTATAAAAGTATAAATGTTAGATCTCCTCCAGTATAGGAAAAATACATACTAAAACAGCGTAATGAACAGACTCACAGAATACAAATGACTAAAATGATTACAGCTAAATATTTCGTATTGGCAAAACGCATTAAAAGCACATATAAATTCCTATTATGTACCATTGTAACGCCAAGCACAACGGACCGGCAAGTTTCGCAGGATTAGAGCACGCATTCCATTCAATATACAAGGAAATCTTCACATGTGGGCATTGCTCTGCGAAAATCAGCTGTTGCGATCACCCACAAATTCATAGTCACTACACTTAACAGTATATTCCGTGAAGCGCTTTGGGACATTCTCCTGGTTCGAATGTCTCTACATCACAGGAAAAATATGATCTGTTTATTATTTGACATGTGAAAACATCAATGTGGAATGGACAGTTTTAAAGTTTCAAGGAAGAGGAAACAAGATATCCACAAAAGAGAAGGGGAAGAGGACAGGATTTTGTCTCCAAGTGTCGTCAGTTGCATACAACACTTTCAGGCATATTTCTGGTGTAAAGAACGCTATGTATTTGTATATTGTTTTTATTGCAAGTCTCCATTCATTGCCCACTGACACCTCAAATCATTCCCTTACCCTTCAAGTGGAAATCCATCACCTGCTGATATCTGTTAATGTGATAATTTATGAACACATAGAAACAGCAGCTCAATTTTTACCCAATGCACAGTAATTTTATAAAATAGGTGTGTTCATCTTCAACACAAATCATGTGGTGCTGTGGTTTTACTGTTTGAAGGCTGATTCTGGGACACTGCTGTGCACAGAATAGCTGTCGCGTTTACTCCAAAAATACATAGTCCTTGGACAGTACATCATGAAATGTGCTTTGAGACGTTTTCCTCATGAGAAAGCTTCAATATCAAATTAGGGGATTGTTATTATTGTCAGGTGCATTTTGTCGCTCAGACCTCAAGGTGCCCAATTCACCTCCCAAAGGACGGTAAATGAGAAAGACACAGAACTGGAAAGTGAATGGATCAGGGTGTGCTCGGCAAAGGAATAGGTAGTAAATTATACCAAGAGAAAATGTTGTGGCCTGAAGCAGAGTTTAAGCTGAAGACGGAATGGATTCTCAGAGTTTTGAGGAGACCAGTGGAGATGTCAGCAAGTTTCTCATATAACCCTTTCTTGACAGCTGTGTTTTTTTATTGGTCGGCATTCTACCAAGACCAGTACAAGAATTACTAGAGACAATGCGATCGTCATGGTGAGGCAAGCAATGTTCAATTTCTTCTGTGTAGACCAGGAATCTGTTACATAGACACAAAAACAGCACTGGTTAGTGTTTGAATCTTGGTTAATCCATTGACAGCATTTTATTTTGTCAGCCGGGTGTCCGACAGAAGGGGAAACGCATCATCTTACTTTGAATATTCAAAGAAGTTCCATAGCGACAAATAAATACGCTATTGCACTGTATTGAGGCTTATCTTGTTGCCAGGTAAACACGGATGAAAGCATTGCAATTTTTTAGAGCGGCATAGACACCATAGCTTTCAATTATGCTGGGCATTTTATGTTTTTCCATAGGCCTTCATATCGAATAATGCACATGGACATTTGGCCATTGCTCGAATTAAATGCGGTATGGAATGAATTTTCTGGTCACCTAATCCAAAAGAATATAACAAAAACCTGCGTTTACATGATTGACTTCGCACAGGATAGCGTAAGGAAGCGCTGCACAGTGTCCCATTGGCTGACAAGCAAGGGAGATGGGGAGGAAAAGATGACCATAAGAGCATTGAAAGAGCAAAATCAACAACTAAGATTTAAAATAGATAACGCGAGGAGGTGATTGTGAAGATTGGACGGAGGAGATCAGGGTATTAAGAACACAATGGCCGAATGCCCTCTTCTTATAGAATCATAGATTCTTGAGCACAGAAGGAGGCCATTCAGCCCACCGGGACTGCAACAGCTCTTCGAAAGAGCGACCGGCTAGTCCCACTACCCACGATTTGTGTTCCTTTTTAAGTTACTATCTAATTCCATATTGGAAGCCTTTATCGAATTTGTTTCCTCCACACTTTCAAGCAGTGCATTCCATACCATAACAAATCTCTGAATTAAAAAAAATCTCCTCATCTCCCCTCTGCTTCTTTTGTCGATTATCTTAAATCTCTCTTCCAAAGTATAGGATTTCCGTAATTAACGTGTAAAAAACACCTTAAATCATATTTGCGATGTTCATATATTTGAGATGAATGGTCATTCTCATTATGAGGGGAATTAGTTGTGACGATCTTCGAAGATTATCTTTGCACAAGGAGGAGAAAACAAAAGTCTTCTTATAATTAACAAACTTTTTCCTTTGCTTATCAGTCATTTTGTAATGGAAAATTGGTCTGCAGCTGGAGACAGCTATGTTGCTTTTGTTTTTACATAGGAGCCTTGAAAGAAAAATAATAGGTGGAACGTCGCCTAATCAACAGTATATATAGTGACCGATTCCAAAGAAAAAGGTGCAAGGAAGAAATGTTATCTTGTTGTTGTGAACCATATTAAGCTCCTAACGAAGGAAGGTGAAGACTGCGGTTCAAACAGCACTAAACGTACAATAATACCTGGATAATTTTGGGTGAAACTGTATATCAATACTAGTTTCAGGACTTATATTTCGATTCAACTGAGAAATTGGACACTGCTCCTCTATCTCTATAGCAGCGTTTAGTTTGGTCAATTTAAATCACTGTGAACCACAGTATATATGGATACGTAACCAGACGTTGATATATACTTTTAGTTACTTATAATCATTATTAAACTGAATTAATCAATCTTGATTAACATTACAACAATTGTGTAAGTCCTTACTTCACAGCAGGAACATGAAAATCAATGAACGCTTAGAAAGGAGAAGTCCCTCATTCCTCGTACCATTCAGGTAAATCTCCTTTGCACCCACTCCAAGACCCCGACATACTTCCTAAACTGTGGTGCCCAGAATTGGACACAATACTCCGGCTGAGACCTAACCAGTGATTTGCAAATGTTCAGCATAACCTCTCTAATATTGTTATTCTACAATCCTATTGATAAAGCCGTGTATCACATATGCTTCGTAAAAAAAAAATCTCCAACCTATTCTCAACCACGTTCACGGAATTGATGATCTGAAACTTCAGGTCTCTCTGCTACGCTCCCTTTTAAGCCCTTACCATTTATTGTATGTTGTCTCTCCTCATTCCTCTACCTAAGGTGCATCAGTTCACACTTCACTGCATTAAATTGTTACTTTCGTGCCGCTGCCCATTTCATCATTCTGTCTTTGACCTCCTGCAGTCAGCTACCATCCTACTGACTCTTTCCAACGTTTACAAGATTTGTGTCATCGGCAAACATTAAAAGGTTGCTCCTTATATCCAATTCCGTGCCGTCGATATAGATCAGCATAGCTTTGGTCCCAATCGCGACCCTGAGGGATACTACTGAATACATCATTCCAACCTTCGAATACCGCTAACTTCAATATTCTGTCTCCCGTACAATTTTAGATCCATGTTCCCATGCGCGTCAATTTTGCAAACTCGTCTATTATGTGGCGCTTTACCAAACGTGTTTTGAAAGTGCACATGTCGAACATCAACTGCATTAATTTCATCGACTCTCTCCGATACATGATTGAAGAAATCAACATGATGTGAACGGATAATAATATGTCTGTTTTCAGTTCCCCTCACAGCGATGCAGAAACCTGGGTTTACAAGGTCTCAAATAAATGACAAGTGATGTTGCACCCGGTGGGAGGAGGGGTAAATGCAGCTGGAATGTCAGAAATAAGTCAATACCGATTGGTCTCTTGAAGGAGCCAGGCGGGTACATTTTATTGCAAAGCATTGCTGATTGCAGAACAATGTGGCTGATCGGTGGGACCTGAAAGAGCAGATTAGTCAATGTGGGACGAAATCTTACCACTCAGCTTCTGTTAACCACGCAAAGCAAAGATCTAACTGATTCTCTGTGCGCAAACTTTGGGAAACCTTGACTAACAGCGAAATCACTTCCAATTTATATGCACAGTCTGGGGTTTGGCTTTCATTGATTCGTAGGTAACACGCACAGGTAATGATTTTGAGCCGCGATTGTCCCGGCTCTCGAGTACAGAAGTGGGATATCGGTGGGGGGATGATATTGTTTCGTGGGCGGAAGCAGAGAGATAAGGGAGCAAGAAGAGAAAGTGGTGGGGAGAGCGCGTGGAGGGGAAGCGGGAGTACTGAGTGTGAGAGTGGTTGTGTGAAGAGAGAAATCGGGAAGGGGAGAGACACGGTGTGCAGTGTGGGAGAAAGTGTTTGGTGAGAAGTGTGATAAAGATTAGGGATATGGGTGGAAAAAAGTGCACAGAAAATGGCGAGAATGGCGGAGAGGGGCTCGGCGTGGGAAGACAAAGGTGAAATACATAGGGGACATCCGAACGTAACTTGGAAATATGATCGATGTTATAAAAAGTGTTTACAGCAGGAGCTGCTGTAAATGGTCGAAGCAGATACAGGTTATTGTGTGAGATTTTACTGAGCTCTTACCCCGCAAAGTGATTCCCACTCGGTCACTCTCTGGTGATGCGAACTCTCGGTCGTCTACGTGTATGGTATATTTACACCAGTAATGACCTCTACTGATCTCCGATGTGGTGAATATTGCTGTGTTAGTATTCTCTGGAGTTGAATGTGATGTGATAAACTCGCCGTCTCTGTATAAAGAGAAATTGCTGCCAGGATAATTGCCAGAACATGAGATCTCAGCGAATTCTCCTCTCACAAACATCCGGGAATCTAGTTTCAGAGAAAGGGTGGGTTTCCGGAGCCGATCTGGAATTAAAACACAATAAAAATAATCTCACAGACACTCGCTTTGTGGCACAAACAAAGATGAGGTTCGAGTAACAGTGATCATTTGCTTTTTCAATGGGCTGCAGGAGGCGTCAGGACTACGTGTTTGGGAACTGGTTGAGGGGAAACACCAAATATTTGCCAACACAGAGGACAGGGGAACAACTTCGAAGTTCGCGGTGGTCAGCGAATGCAGTGAAGCCATGGACTGGGGTAATATATAGTTTCAACCAGCGAAGGCATCAGTGGAATTCAATCTGATACTTCTGTGTGATTTTCAGACGGGTTTTTAAGCACAATCGAGTGGAAATCTGGACCTTCACATGAGGGAAAGAGTGATAAAAGGATTGAGGGTTTGAGAAGGTGTGAGTGAGGAATAGAGGATGTGGGCTGCAACTTGGTGTTTGGGAGGGAATGGAGGTGTGATGGTGTGCAAGCGAGGTACAGAGAGGTCCAGAAAAACGAATCGTGCGTGTGAGTGTAAGAGTGACAGAGGAGGTTTGGATGCACGGACAGCTTGACTGAGTGTGCTCGTGAAGGCTGGAGTTATGGATAGTTATAAAGTGATGGACAGCTAGAGTGATTGTGAGGTGTGCGAAGGGAGGTCTAGATTAACAGACGCATGGAGCGAATGCGAGAGGGAAATAAGGCTGCGTGAAGAGCGAGTGACAGAGGGAATGTGAATGAGGTTGAGGGAGTTTGAAAGAGACGGACAGAATGAGTGTGAGAGGTAAAATGGGTGGGAGAATGATAGATTTAGAGAGAAAGCGTGAGAGCGACGGAGTCGGATACAGAGAAGGTTTGTTGGATATATAGAGTGAGAGAGTTGCAGGGTGGTAAAAAGTGTTTTAGATTGACGGATGAAGAGTGTGTGAGAGGGATGGTTCGAGAGAATGAGTGCTAGAGGAGAAGGGAGGCCTAGAATGACTATAGGGAGATGGAGGGGACGCGTGTGAGAGGGTCAAGCGAAGGTGCAGAGTGAGATGAAGCGTGTGTAAGAAAGATGGAAGGAGGTATGGTGTGTGATGGATGTAGAGAGAGTGTGTGTCAAACTGACGGCGGGTTGTAGAGAGAAAGTGAAAGGGACAGAGGAAGAGCGTGCGAGATGGAAAGAATGGAATATACTGGGATGTAGGGCGACGATTAGGTGGCGAGAGATTATACGGATGGACGGAGATGTAGCGAGGTATAGAGACGGAGGGAGAGACTGAGGGGAATAGTGAAGGATGGAGTTCTTGAGTGATTGACAGACTGAATGTGAGTCACGAATGAGAAGCTCACACTCAACGAATTCCTAGAGAGAAAGTTTGGGAGAGGGGAAGAGAGAAAATCAAACTTAAACGTGAGATGGAGTGAGTCATCAAAAGCGAGAGATTGAAAGAGAGATTGAGAGAGAGAGATATGCAGATACATGGAGTTTGGTGGGCGGAGAAATGGAGAGTTTAAAAAGAAGGGGAGAGGATGGGCAAATAGCAAAAGAGAGATGCAGACGTGCAACACATGGAAAGATAGTGAAATAGGGTGATGGTAATTTTGAAATATATACTGGAAACTCGGAAAATTTCTAAGCTAGAATTTCTAAGAAAATTTGTGGAGACCTGTAGCTCAGTGGTTAGAGCACTCGCTTTGCAAGTGAGAGACCTGAGTTCAATCCCAGGCAGAGGGCGAAACCTTGGGCAAGTTTCCTTACTCCACACGCCTAATAATAATCCCTCCAAAACTAAAAACAATAATTAAATTGGTCATTTTCAATCTACGACTGTTTGTGGGACATTGCTGTGCGCAATTGGCTGCCGCGTTCGCCCACAAATATACAGTCAATTCACTTTACAGTGTGTTCTGTGAAGCGCTTTGGGACGTCCTCCCGACGTGAAAAGCGCTATATCAAATGCAAGGATTATTATGATTATTATTATAAGCTATTCATCCCCACGAAATTGGTCCACTACTCTATAAGATTATACATGGAGAGGCAGAGATATCGCGAGAGAGAAAGAGACAGAGAGAGATAGAGAGTGTGAAAGAGAGAGAGAATCTTTGCGTATATAAAAACGTCCCATCACATGTTCGAGACGCCTCAATGAACTTCAAAGTACACACTGTGTAGTGCAGTGTCTGTTTGTTTTTTTGGCACAAATAGGATGGAGAGACCGAGGAATTGACAGATGTAGGGCAGTGAGCTACAGAGAGAAAGGGAGACAAGCAGAGATACACACTGAGAGAAACAAAGAAAAACAAAGAAAGAAACAAAGAAAGAAACAAAGAAAGAAACAAAGAAAGAAACAAAGAATGAAACAAAGAAAGAAACAAAGAAAGAAACAAAGAAAGAATGCAGGAGAAATAAAGCAGAAGAAAGATTCAGAAGAAGAGATAGAGCGTGAGAAACCAAGGAGATTGAGAGTCTGAGAAACACAGAAAAAGTGAAGGGGAGAGAGACAGAGACGTTGAGAAACAGGTGGAGGAATTCACTGACCCATACACACCACACCTGCGTCCTCGCCGTGATTACAGTTGTGTTGGCTCAAGGTTCTAGCGGGGCATCGCCACAGGTGGGACTCATTGCCGACACAGGCCACGTCATCGAGCCAGATCTGACCTTTTCCTTCTCCAAACATCGCACTGGTCACGGCAGCGATCGGCGGCCCACAGCCCAGCTCCGAGCAAACAACATCAGCGTCAGCCAAATCCCAATTATCGTCACACACTGTGCCCCACAGCCCCATAAACAGCATCTCTACCCGGCCCGAACAGGAGTGAGATCCACTCACCAGCCGTAACTCAATCTGGTCTGTGCGAGAGAGAGAGAGAGAGAGAGAGAGACAGATTCCACATCAACGGGAAGGTTTAATTTGCATAGAGTCTTTCACGTGGGGAGGACGTCCCAAGGCGTTTGACATTGTACAGAATTTCAGACCTGATCTGGGTTCAGTGGGGGGAACGGGAGGGAGTGAAAAAGGTGGGGGGGAGCGATGGCATGCTCGAAGAGGAGCGTTTTAAGGAGGACGGGAAGGAGGCTAACGAGTGAGCGATGCTGATTGTTTGGGGAATGAAGTTCCATAGGTTGGGGGCAGAGTGGCTGAAGGCTCTCCTGCCAACGGTGGAGCATGTAAGCGACGGGAGCCGGCTGAGCGGATGCAATGGATTAGTTGGTAGAGGGTTATGAGTTCGCAGATGCAGGGTGGGTCGAGGCCATGGAGAGCTTTGTGTGTGAGGACCAGGAGCTGGAGGCTCTGAGGGATAGGGAGCCAATGGAGTCGGGTGAGTGTCGGGGAGATGGGGTCACGGAGTTTGCTGCGGGAGAGGAAACGTGCTGCAAAGTTCTGGATTAACTGCAGCCTCCGGAAGGAGAAGTCTACGAGTTTGAGAGAGAGAGGGAGAGAGTGAGAGAGGGAATGAGGGAGGGAGGGTGCGAGACAAAGACATCAATAAGCCATCACGCCTGCAAGTTTAAGACAGAGATAGAGAGAGCAAGGGGGGTGAGAGGAAAAAACAAGACATAACAACAACAAGGTTCCATTTATAAAGCGCCTTTCACGTCAGGAGGACGTCCCAAGGCGCTGAACAGTTGGGTCATAACTCCATCTGATATGTGAGCGAGAGAGAAAGATAGAGTGTGAGAGAGCAATTGTGTGAGACAGAGTTCGTGAGCGGTAGACACATTAACCGGCCGTAACTCCATCTGGTCTGGGAGAGAGAGAGAGGAGAGAGAGAGAGAGATAGCTAGAGCGCGAGAGAGTGGGTGAGAAAGAGACATATTATCTAAAGTATCTCCATGCCATTTCCGAGAGCGAGAGAGAGAGTGAGTGTGAGATGGAGTAGCCAGATGGCGGCAGAAGACTGAGGTCCATCCAATTTGCCTTCCACCATCCTCATAGTAACAACGTGTTGTGCCCGAAGCTATATGCTGTATACTGAAACAATATTTTCACGCAGCCATTTATCTTATCTGTTCTACTGTTCAGTTCAAGATTAAAAAAAACGAATCATCTACCAGGGCTCATCCCTGTGCTCAGTCCCATCTTGTGCTCACAACAATCCCGCTTTGCTCATCCTCAAATGAGCTGTACTCACAGTCACCCACGTGCTCAGTCCCCTATACTGACACTCAACCTCTATGCCAACGCTCACCCCCTTGTACTCGCACTCACATTCCTGAACTCAACCACCCCCATCCCGACGCTGTGTTAATATAAGTTGTTGTAGTTGTGGTCTCTACCTGAACAGGTTATGCTACTGTCCTGTCCATGTCCGCAGTCAGGTCGACCAACCACACTACCCGAGCCTTCTCCAAAGCGAGCGTCACCTGTGGCTGATACAGCAAATCCACATCCCAAAAGTTTGCAAACATGCACTGCAATTTCCGTGTTCAGGTTCTCGCCACAAAGTGTCGCCCAAGTTTCATTGGTGTACAGCTCTAATCTCCCCGCACAGCGGCTGCCTCCATTCACCAGTCTGGGGGGTTGACCTCCTGCAAATACAATCCATTATCCACAGCCACAACTGTAATATATAATGTATAATGTATACACAATTAACATAATTTGAGGTCGTTTGAAACTGGGTTGGAAGAGGAGGTGTGCGTAATACCCCCACCACGGTCACCCCCACCATCGGCCATGCTCAGCCGCCACCCGTGCTCACCCAGCACCTTGTACTCAACCAATCTGAGCTTACCCCCACACCTGCTCACTCCCCCGTGCTTTCCCACACGACTGTGCTCAACCGCCTCCTATGCTAATCATCCCATAGTCGCTCGCCTGTGTTCACACACACCTTGTGCTTAACACCCGCTTCGCTTTCCCTGCCTCTGCTCAACCTTCTTTTGTTGATCTCCTGTGCTCAACATCGCTGTTCTGGCCCCCTCCTTGTGCTCTACGCAAACTCTGGGCTCACCATACGTTTAACGCCCCGCCACCGTGCTTCTCACCCTTTACTCACCCCCTGTGCTCAACCCTCGCGCTCAAACCAAAGTACTTTCAACCCTCTGCTCAGCCCCACTGTGTTCACTTCTCGTTTGCTAACCCCTCCCAGTGCTCAAACACCGATACGTACGCATCCCCATTGTGCACACCGCCCTTTGTGCTGACCCTCCACTGAACTCACCCTCTGTGGTCACCCCCACTCAACAGCTTCTCAAAAGTCTCGTTGTGCTCAACCACACTTGTGCTCTCCCCAAACTGTGCTCAACACCTTTGTACTCTCCCCAACCTTTGGTCACCTCACTTCTGCCCAATCTCAAATATGTTCATCAGCAATGTGTTAAAACCCCTTCTGCTCTCCGCACCGTGTGATTAATCCTTGCTGTTACCCTTCTCCCTTTTCAACTGATCCCCTTGCTCATAGCCCCCTAAGCTTTAAACCCTCTTTTAACCCCACTCTGTGCTGCTCCAAGCGATCACACACCCTATGCTCTCACGCCCGCCCACCCACTTTGCTCATCGTCCTTTTCTTGCACATGACTGTGCGCTCATCCGTTTGTGGTAAACCCCAAAATACTTACCCAATCACCGTGCTCACTCCCTGCTCCACCCCAGTCTTGTGCTCACCCAAATTTGCTCACCCCAATTGGCTCAACCACCACCTGTTCTCACTCTTCTGTATTTACCGCCCTCTTCTCACACCTCCCCACAACCCCAACCCCCCGTTCTCATCCAACTGTTGCTCAGCAGCTTGTATCCCCCAGCCCGCTATACTGACCTCAAAGTGGTCACACCCGAAAATATGAGAACTGATATTGATAAGAGAATGAATTGTTTACCTGAGCAGATGACACCGGCATCATAGGAGTGTGGCAGTAAATAATGACTCCAGTTTCCTGAGGGACACTCCCTCAGAGTAGACTCATTCCCTCTGCATTCTACAACATACGTCATAACGTAGCCTGAGCCCCTCCCGAAGTGAGCGTCTCCTGATGCTGACAGCGCGGCTCCACAGCCCAACTCCTTACACACCACAGCAGCCGCCTTCATACCCCAGGTAACTTCGCCATCCACTGTGCCCCATTGTCCTCTATGGTAAACCTCCAATCTCCCGGCACAGGGGCTGCTGCCATTCATCAGCCGCAGACTCCCACTCTCTGTAAAACATGACCCGAAGTATTAATTGTTTGATTCCCGTTAGACTTCCAGGATAATACAATACATACAATACAATGCACATGTAAAGAGTGCCTGTCACAGTCCGAGGGTGTCTGGGGGGTAAACAACACAACAAATATCATAATCATAATGGTTGCACTCACTGCTGGCGACATTACGTCCACAACTCGTGTGTCACATTAACAGTAACAGTTTACTAGACTACTAACTCGAACTGTTACAGTTAAGTTGCGAACAAAATTACTGTTATTATAATTTATATTCCATTATTATATTTTTATTATTACACTTTATACAACAACAACAACAACAAGATTCCATTTATAAAGCGCCTTTCACGTCAGGAGGACGTCCCAAGGCGCTGCACAGTTGGGTCATGACCCGAGCAGGGGTGAAATGGTCAGGGTGAGGGGAGGGAAGGGAGGGAGCGAGGAGGGTTGAAATGTTCAGGGTGAGGGGAGGGAAGGGAGGGAGCGAGGAGGGGGGAAATGGTCAGGGTGAGAGGAGGGAAGGGAGGGAGCGAGGAGCGTGGAAATGGTCAGGGTGAGGGGAGGGAAGGGAGGGAGCGAGGAGGGGGAAGAGAGTCGAAAGGGGAGCTGAAGGCACGGTCAAAGAGAAAGGTTTTGAGACCGGCCTTGAAGTAGGAAAGGGAGGTAGCAAGGCGAAGGTACTGGGGGATGGAATTCTAGAGCCTGGGGGCTGAGAGGCTGAAGGCCCGACCACCGATGGTAGGGCGGTTGGGGCGGGGGACGTGGAGCAGACCAGAGCCGGAGGAACGGAGGGTACGGGCAGGTAAGTAGGGGGATAGTAGGTTGGAAAGGTAGGCGGGAGCAAGGCCGTGAATGGCCTTGTAGGTGAGGATGAGGATCTTGAAATCAAATTTATATTATATTTATATTAGAATATTATAATTTATTTTATTATAGATTACATTATTAATTACATTGAGTTATTTTGCTTTATTTTAGTTTATTATACTTATGTTAGATTATTGTATTTAATATTTAGTTTCACGGGCCGGGGGGAAATGCTGGCAACTTTCCTCACCTCAGTTGCCTCCGTTTACATAGCATTCAGTAAGAACCCGTTACTCAATCGTGAGGCCTCTTTTCCGGAGATAACAATCTTCTCAAAATATAAATAGTAATTTGTTCAATCATTCTACGACTATTTACAGGACACCGCTGTGCGCGATTGGCTGCCACTTCTCGCCTACAAAATATGCAGCCTATTCACAAACAGTGAAGCGCTTTGAAGAAATGATTATTTAGTTATCGGCGGATACAAAGATACATACATAGACACAAACATTGTCGCACTACTCGTTTATTGGTAGCTCAGGTTTGTGACTACAATTCAGCAACACACACAGCAGAGCCCAGACCCTGCCTTACACCAGAGACCAGCCAGCCCTAGGGCACAGCCCATCAACTAGGGCCTGACAACGCCCACTCACCCCGCAATCTCACCACATCCAGGCAAAGGGACTCAATTCATTGCTCAGCTCCACCCCAGATGTCCAGCCACCTCAGAACTACCTCCTCATCGGCGTTAACAACTCTTCCCATTACAAGCTGCAGATCATCCAATCTCTGCTGCTCGTGTACTCTCAGGCTCCGTGATCTCATTTCTGCCGCCCTCGCCCGACTCCACTGACTCTCCATCCCCTAGAGAATCGAGTTCAAGATGCACGTCCTCACCTTGAAGGCCATCCGTGGCCATACTCACTCCTACCTCTCTGACCTGCTGACTCCCTAACAAACTGCCCGCTCCCTCCGTTGAGCGGGCTCCGGCCTGTTCCATGTCTTCCTCCAGACCCGCCCTAGCATCGGCGACCGAGTTTTCAGCCGTTCTGCTCCCGCACTCTGGAACTCCACCCCACTTTCCCTTTACCTCGTTTCTTCCCTTGCCTCCTTCAAGGCCGATAAAACGAACATTTATTTCTATCTGCCTTTGGTCTCAATCCCATCTCTCTATCTTCCCTCACCGCGACACCACCCCTGCCCCATGCCCAGGCCTCGAAAGCTGACTATTCAGCCGTTTGAGACTCCCTCCCGTCCGAAAGAGTGATAATGCTGTTGCTGTTGCTGTAGCTCACCCCTGGGCCTAGCTTCCACCCACTGGTCATCCACATACAGGCAAAGCCCACCCAATGCTAAGATCACCATCGCAGGTGCAGTACAGCCCCCATCCCAGGCAAAGTACCCAGAGCCCAGATTATACCCCATTATACCCCTAGGCACAGCTCCTCTCAACAGAGCACAACCTCAGCCAACACCCAAAGCACCAACAAAAACCCCGGGCACGGTTCTCACCACACTTTGACACGCCACAAACACACCAAACAGGTCGCAGACCCCAAGCCATAGACCGGGAGGCAACTCCACCTCAGCGCACATTACCCCAAGGCACAGACCTCGCCAGCAAACAGCAAACCCCAGCCAATGCACAGCTCCCCCACACAGTCTACAACACTCCATAGGTGCAGCTCCCCCGAGGCACAGCACCTCCCCAATCGCACAATCCTCCCTTCGTGGTACCATTCTACCTACGTGGGCACAGCCTCCCACACGCTCTTCCAACACCCAGGCCTGGACCCGCTAGAAAACCCAATATTCCGCCCAGGCACAACCTCGGACACCGGGGCACATACATCCCCAGAGATTGTGCCCCCACATCCCAAGCAGAGACCACAAGCCCCAGGCACAGCACCCAAATTCACAGAACACCCGAGGCATAACACCACCCTATACAACACCCCTCTCCACCGCCAACCATCGCACCCCCACCACCATCACCCCCACGCCCCTTCGAACACAGAATACTTGACAAAGGCGGAACACGACTCGTGGTCTGAGGGATGGTGAGGTGACCTGAGACATGGTCGAATAGGAAAATCTTCAGGTGCCACTTGAGAATGGAGAAGGAAGGGATAAGGCAGAGCGTTAGATGGACATATGTACGCATCGGTGGCTGAAATTGCGGAAACAAACGTGGGCCTGCGGTGTGAGGCAGCGTCGGAGCCGGGAGTCGTTGCGGATGTGGGGTAGGGGGGGTGGGGAGGCAGAGCGGGTCATGGCGCAGATGTGGGGGCAGAATGTATTGTTGAGGGTCAAACAAGACCCTAAGGTTCGGGACTGAATTGGCAAATTGGAGTGAGCAAACATGGATGGTGATGCTGTCAGCGTCTGAGGTGAGAAAAATGGACCGAGCGGCAGTTCCTCTCACCGGACGTGTGGTGCGACCGCGGGCCGTCAGTCAGTCAGGGTTATGGTGCTCTTGCCTCACAGGACAAGACGTGCCGCGAAGCTCAGCGACTGCCTGATGGGATACAGCCATCACAGGACAGTGTTATGCACCTCCAGACACAAGGCACCACCTCTTCCCTGACGGTGGCAGATGTTAACTGTAACGCGTCCAGACACACGGCAAATATATCCGTGGGGAAGGTTCTGCGTGAGGACATTCCCAGCTCTGCCTTGTTCATACGCCGGCATAAAGATCCCAATTTTTAAGCCTCGTATTTGATCTGACCTCTGAGAACCCCCACCGGCCTCCCCCCACCCCGCCCACCACCCATCACTCCCAAGATTTCACAAGGATTGAATGGCAGCATATTGTGTAAGTAGACAAATTATATACTGCGACAACCGACTAAAGAGCAATGTGTTGTGGGAGGATGTGTGTGTGTCACTGCGAGTGAGAGTCTGTCTGCATGCGGAGCTTGAATCCACAACATGTTGACTCGGGGGTGGGTGGGCTGGTGCGAGAGAGCGACAAAGATGTAAAAAGTGTCACAGTAAAAACTATCAATGCACAAAGTTTTTTGGGGACCCAGGTGTTTGTAGACACTGTCATCTGCGTGAAAGACCCCAGGTATAGGTATTGTTTGAGTTGCTGCCACTGACCTTCTCTTACCCCCACACCTCCCCACCTCTCCATCCCCATCTATATGCAGGTGGTGCAGGTACTTGTCTGACGAGACGCTACAGGACATCTCCCAACGCTTTTTGGTAGAGATAGAGCGAGGCCTTGGCAGAGACACCGACCTGACCTCCTCCTTCAAGATGTTGCGTAACTTCGTCAGATCCACGCCATATTGCACGGGTAAGCCAGCATCGTGCTCGGCATCACCGGCACTCTCAGCCCCGCTCGCTTGACTCGTTTTTGTTAGGCCTCTTGCCTCCAAGGCAGAAGGTTGTGCACTTGAGCTGCCCCCACCACCCCATGTCAAGGTGGGAGTGCACAGTCCAGCCTGATGCTCAGTGCTGTCCATGCTGATGGGGGGAGTGCTGGCCAGCGCTGCTGTGGCTTGGGAGGGTGTAGCTGTTCTGTCTGTTTATACCAGAAGCACTCGCACACACTGACTCACACACGCACGCACACCCCAAAACACTCAAACTCCTACACACACGCACTGACTAACACACACTCACACAAACACCTATTCATTTCCCCACACAAAAGGACACACACAATCACTCATACTCACAAACATCGCACACATACACAACCACTCATATAGTGACACACTCGTTCACACACAAACACTCGTAATCCCACACTCGCTCACACAAGCACACACTCTCACTCTCACAAACACACACACTCACACATTCACATTCTCACGTGAAGTTAGTTCGAGGTAGAAACGGAAGTTTTAAGCCATTCTACTAACATGGCCTGTGGATTGTGTGACGGCTTTTCCTCCTATTCGACAGACAGAGATGAATAGAGGCAGAGAGTAACTCTGAGCAGTTAATGCTTCCACAGCAGCTTCTCTCTGCGATATTGCGTGACTAACCTGCAGATTCCACTGTTTTTCTCTCCAGAAATATCACTGCACAAGAAAACAAAATCAAAGCAGAATTCATTAATAAATATTTCATACAAACAGGGATCTGATTACACCATGAATGGTCAATCGCTAGGGCAGCCATTAAATGTTATCGCAAATATGGTCTCCAGTGGGGAAATGAGCACAAGCAACGACACAAAAGGGAAGAGAAAGAACAGGGAATGGGATTAGATTGGGGGGCTTCAGTGGAGGAGCGAGCACAAGCACAGACATGATGGGGAAAGATAGATCAGGGAACGGGATTATATTGGTAAGATTTAGTGATGGAGTGAGCACCAACAAAGGCACAATGGGGAGAGGCGACAATAAGGACTGAACCAAGAACTCCTTCATAGACTCATAAATGCTACACTGGGCTGAACGGCATGTTCTGTTCTCGGATTATTTCTATTTCGGTTTAGAGTCTTCCAGAAGATTGGGTTTGGTGACCTCCCTCCCCCCAGAAAGAGAGACACTTATCTCAACAATCTTTAATAGGCAGAATACACGGTTTGTTCCTTTCGGTAAGGATTGCGTTCACTGGCTATTGTCGAACCTCTCCCGTTCCCCATCAACAACAACTTGAGTTTTGACAAATTCCATGTATGTAGCAATATAGCAAAATATAGCTTCATGCGGACAAAGCGACCCAGAGGACATTATCATTGCAACGATCTGCCTCCCGGTTCAACCTTCTCTGTACCAGTAACAGCAGCCCGAGTTCATTCCTGACTCCGACTCCCCCTGCATTTCCGCCTGCTTCCAATGCACGCCTTCCCCTCGTTAGCCCCTTCCCTCTCAATCCATTCTACGCTATCTCTCCACCTCTATCTCCTACTCCCTTTTCCCTCCCTCAATACTATTCGTCTCCCCATCCCTCCCCTTCACCATCTACACCTCCATCACCCCAACGTGATCTCCGTCGCTCTAACTACTGCCCCTACGTCTGTTACTCCTTCGCCTCCCTCGCATCCCTTCCCTCTTCCATCCCACATACGTATCCCTCAAACCTTCTCTCTAACCTTTTCTCTCCTCCTCGTTGTCCCCTCCCTCCCACAATTAAACTCAACATCCCTCTCACAAACCAACCAGCCACTGTCTCTCCACTTCTAACACTTATATCTATCCGCCCTCTCTCCTCTCTATATTCCCCTTTTACTTCTCACTCCACTCTGCTCTCTACCGTCTCTCGCTCTTTTAAACTGTCTGCTCTTTGCTATATCCCCCTCCACTCCCCTCTCTCCTTCCTATGATCTCTCTCTTCTTCTTACGTTCACCTCTCTACTCTAACTCCCCACGCTCCCTTCTCTCCTCTATCTCCTCACTCGCATCTCCTAACTCACCTTCCAAGAATCACATTTGTGTATGGCCTTTCAGGTCGGGTGTACGTCCCAAGTCGCTGGATACACTTTCGGACCTGAGTTGAGTGTTTGGATTAAAGAATATTGAGGGCCCATTGGGAAGGCGGTTGATGAAAAAGTCAAAGAGGAAATTCTTGAGATGTGTCTTTAAGAAAGCAAACAGGCGGCGAGGCGCGGGTTGGGGTGGGGGTGCTGGAGTGCGCTGTAGGATGAAATTCCAGAGGGTTGGGGCAAAGTGGCTAAATTCCCACCCAATAATTTTCAGTGAAGTGAAGCAACCACGAACCCGCTGATTAGATCGTGTGGTGGGTAGGCTGATAGAGCAGGGAGCAACGCCATGGATGCCGTCGAAGGCGACGATCCGTGTCTTGAACTGTATGGAAATGAGTCGGGCGTGGATGGGGGTGTTACCGTCAGGGAAACTGATGCAGGAGAGCCCAGGGGCTGCAGAGATCTGCATGATCTGCCGCCTAAGTAGCGAGTAGTTGGGGAGGCCGACAAGCTGGATGTTTGCAAAAATCAAGCCTGGATGTTATCAATGCCTGTATTAAATGGCCCGCAGCCTGCGATGTCAGACAGTGGTGAAGCCGGGTGGTGTTGTAGAGGTGGGTGAAAGCAGAGCGAGTCATGGCACGTTTTGGATGTTTTAGAGAAAGGAGAGTTGAGTGTCAAACAAGACGCTCACTCTACTCTCTCCTTTCCATCGCTGGCTGGGCCGACCCTGTCACTGGGTTAGAAATAATACTCACGGAAGATGAGAAACAATGGCTCCATGTCGAAGATGATGAGGAGATCTTGTGAATAGCAGAGCCTTGAGGTTTGTGCGTTTTTGTGCAGATACGTTTCTCCGCAGACTTGGAGCTAAGTCGAACAGAGTAAATCTCAGGAACAGCTTTTGCCAGGATCACTGAGCTCTGTGATCCCCGAATATCCACTTCCCTCTGACACAAACACACACCGAGATGCTTCGGCACACATACACTCTGAGAAGCAGTCTGACACACACACACACACACATACATACACACGCAAACTCAAAGACGGACACAAACTGTGACTTAGAGGCGGATATTGAGCAACACTCAGAGCTGGGAATCAGAGTCTCAGTCTCTCTCTCCATCTCTCTGCTGGGAACAGACGGAACCCAAACGACTCGTTTACAAGAATCCTTGCAACACAGCCCTCTCTCGCTCACGTGCATTCACTGAAACACACCGCAGTAAGTTATTTTTAATGCGATGGGCAATGCCCTGAAAAAGAGATATGGGCTGAGCTGGATACACAGTGCGTTGTGTGTCCGGGAAAGGAGAAGTGAGAAGTGAGAGAAGAACTGTCAAAATGGATATTTTATCAGCTGGTCGGTTTTCATTGACCGTATGCCTGTTTGTGGGATACTGCTCTGCGCAAATTCTGTGTGAGTGTATTCGTGTTTCTCTGTGTTTTTCGTCTGCAAGCATACAGTCACTGCATTATACACTCAACCATGTGAAGCACTTGGAACCGTTTTGACGGAGCAAAAAGGCCTGACTCTCTCTCTCTGTTGGGAACAGACGAAACCCATACACTCTTTTACAGGAATCCTTGCAACACAGGCCTGTCTCACTCACGTACACACACTGACACATACCGCAGTAAGTTATTCTTAATAAGATGAGTAATGCCCTGAAAGGGAGTTGTGGGCTGAGCTGGACACGTAGCGCGCTGAGTGCGTGTGAAAAGAGAAGTGAGCTTCTTGTCACATTGGATATTTTCTCAGCTAAATTTTCTTATTGAACCCATGCCTACTTGTGGGACATTGCTGTGTGCAAATTATGTGTGTCTGTGTTTGTGTGCGTGTTTGTGTGTGTTTTCTTCAACAAACATACAGTCACTACATTTTAGAATCATTCCTGTGGATAACTAGGAAAGATTTTGACGGAGCGATCAGGCCTGGAGTCAAATGTAAAAAAAAGTACAGAATGGAGTAACCACAGTTTTCCTCTTTCAGTTTAGCCTCTGTGTCTGATCTCCACCTTCCGTTTATCAGCAGCTTGCACTGTAACTTGTCTACGGCACTTGCTTCATTTCTTACCTGCAGTACCCCAGCGGACTCACTGCGGATGACAGCGTGGCGCAGGCTGGCTCATCGGCAGGATATTAAAGGGCAGACCAGTTACTGGTGGCGGGGAATTCTCCCGCTATGCTCCTGTTAAGCATACATCCAAACTCCTAACGAATGGCTAGTGTGTCCGAGCTGGGAAACAGCAGGAAAGCTTGCCAGACAGAGTCCTAATGGCAAGCTGTGTGGGTTTAGCTCGTTTGACTCCAACAGTTGCGTCAAAATACACTCTGACTTCAGGAAATACGTAGCTCAGAATGTATAACTAGAAGTGTAAATGAAGGCAATGCCTTCAAACGTTGTGAATTTGAATTTCCACGAAGCGTTTGATAAACTGCTGCACAGAAGTCGGAGAAGAAATTCAGGCCCACAGTATGTGGAGGAATCATGCAACGATGCAGCGCAGGTGGAGGCCATTCAGCACAACGTGTCTGTCCCGACTCTTTGGAAGAGCTTCCCTGATTAATCTTACTGCCTCGCGTTCTCCCCATAGCCCAGCAAATATTTAACCTTGGCGGTTTGGAATGAAAGTTGGTGGAAGATGATCGGTGTGGAAGGTCCCGGAAGCGCTCCAGCACAATACCCCGCGTCAAGCACTCAAAATACAAGCAAGTTTTAATAGAGTTATGATTCAATTTTCACGACACAGAAGGAGGCCGTTCCGCCCATCCTGTCCGTGCCAACTCTTTAAAAGAGCTTCAAAATTAATCCTACCTCCACACTCTCTAACTGGAGCCCGATATCATGGGTCTCCACCATATCGGTACTCATTGATTTCCAACCCATCCCGCCATCCAACCCACGCCCACTACCCCACCTCGCTCGGGTACTAATCCCTGATAGTTTCGCTCCCTCGGACATCCACATGACGTGAAAGGCGCATTATAAATGTCAATTTTTACCGTATTATGTGACACCAAACGACAATTCAGAGGCAGCAGAACAGATTGGTAAAAACCTGTGAAATAGGAAACACACACTAGGAGATATGTTTGATGTTCCACGGCGTTGCAGTAATTACAAGGTAGATTTTCAAGGAAGTTACCAGAATGAGTGGATACAGTTATCAAGAAACATTGCAACTTTTCTCGCCCGATTGTGTGGAGCCCTCATAGAGTTGGATAAGATTGTGACGCGATTTGATAATGTCGACGTTTACAAGCCCTGAATCCAAAGGTCGGGTTATTGTTAAAGAGAGCTGCACGATGCAGTGTAGCCTACAAAATGCTTAAGGATCCTGAAATAGGTAATGCTATATCAAAATTAAGGAAGACAATGCGATTGCTTATTTTTTATCTATTAAGGGAGTTTAGGAAGATATCTTTACTCGTAGAAGATGGGGCGAATGTGTAGCTTCCTGCCACAATCTGTGGTTAACGTGAAAATGTCAGTGTATGTAAGTGGAAACGTGGTGTGTTTAAAAGGGAATAGAGAGCGGTGGGAGAGGTGAATAGTGGGTTGTAGGAGAGGGAAGAAGCGGGTTGTGGGAGTGGGGCATAGAAGTGTATATGAGGTGAATTAGGGATGTGGGGTGAGGTTGGAAGACTTGAGGGAAATGGACCCGTTTGGATGGAATGGCCTTTTTCTCTGGAACATTCTATGCCATTTCTTGTATACGGTGTACCAACACACAAGAAGTTCTGCACTGACGTTCAGGTTTATACACAATTTTGAAATGGAGAATGTCTACAGCTTAGATATATATACATAGGAGATCAGGTGAGTGTTTTTGAGAAATGGTAGCTTTTATTATAATTTACAATGCAGGTAAAGACACTTGCGATTTCTTTTTTTCTTGAGAAAAACTTTGACCTTATGATAGAAATTCCATTGTTAATGTATGCGATTGTTCTCAATAGGGATCTGTGAAGTTATCGCTCTTTAGTGGGAGTACTCTGGTTAATTATGAGCCCAGCTCAATCTGTGATATAATAATGTAAATATTGTTGAATTAAATATAGATATGCAAAATCACGGTAAATAAGGCGACATGTGTCCACTATCGTGCTGTATCTGTACAGGCCTTTGTGTTGTTTTGAGTAATAAAGAGCTAACTTGAAGGTTCCCCAGGACTGCTGTTCTGTCGGCTTTTAAGAACATTAAAATCGTTAAGGAAGCCAGTCTCCAACAAGCAGTAACTCGAATGACCACTTGGGGAATAGATAATTATGCATTTCAAGCTGCAATTGAGCTCTCATCTTGCAAGAGAGGAAACGAGCAGATATTTGTCAGATGTTTGTGCAAATTAACATAATGTGAAATCTGATGGCAAACTGATGTTCATTAAGTCCAGGAGAATTAACATGTTAAACCTCACCAGGACTCTGACTGAGATACGCTCTCCTTTACGTACATTACCAGAGGGCATTTGTGGTGTCGCTACACAAGTGATTACCAGATTGTCTTCGGAATCTCACTGGTTTCAGAAGTGGAACAGAAGATCTCCCGCTTTCGAGGCGACTGATCTCACTATTAAGTTGCAGGGCAATTCAGGTTACTCAAACCAGGTGACCAAAAAACATAGAATCGGTGAAATATGCAGCATATTGTGGGAAGCTCTTTGAAACGACTCGAAGACGTAATATGGCGCTACATCAAGCGCAAGGATTATTGTTATCATATTCCTTGCAACGGTTAATGCTTATCACTTCGATTGGATACACAATGCACTTTACGTGACCCATTTTGAGCTGCTGTGAGCGTAATGTATACACGAAAAATGAGAAATGGAGATCAAAACCAAGCAATGCGTTTCTGGCTGAACTTCTATTCTTTATTATCAATATAAACTTTTTTTATTTACATCGAACAGTAGTAAAGGGATACTTAACCATATTCTTTAGGTCCTCCCTAAACTTACTCTGTGTCACAGCATAGATAAAGTTGTTGGTACATGAACTCAAAACCTGAAGCATAATACCAATTTGTTGGAAGATATATTGGGAGCTATAGATGCGATATTCATAACCAAAGTTTATAATTGGCCATTTCAATGAACATATAATAGTCGTCATCCATAACAGTACAAAACTGGCCGATATAGTGAAGAGTAAGACGATGGATTTTCTTCGCTTTTCCATTTCTGCATCATTCTGTTTCTTTCCAATTCTACTGACCCTGATTCTCCTGCGGACCCGGCTGGCTGATAAAATGTGTCTGATGGTCAGAGCATTGAAAAGGAAAATCAAAAGAAAAACAAATAGAGGAGTAAAAACTCGGTGAAACCATGTGAAAACTCTCCATATTGGCAAAATAAAATAGCTGGGTTTTGCAATACAATAAAATGGCACATTGTTAATTATCACATGAGGAGTAGAAGCAAAGTACCAGGGAATGCACTGCACACAGCTTAACACACTCACGATTATTATAACCAAATTAGCAGTTTTCACAGAACAATATGTAATTTTCATCTTCTGACAACAAATCGCCACAAAACGATCGAAGGTGAAAACGACTGTAAACCAGGCAGAACATTTTGTGGCCGTGGCCATCAAAACGAGTCTGAGGCTGCACACGGGAGTGTAGAACAAGAAACTAATGGGGAAATAAAAAGTATTAATGCGATTGAATATTACATCAGTGATAATGACCATCAGATCTGCCGCAGCCATGGATATCAAGTAGAGAGTGACGCCTTTTGAGAGACCGCAATTTCCACGGGAAAGGATGAGAATCGCCAACAGGTTCTCTGCAAGGAAAGTAAAGAGTAGTGACTGTCAGATTGGTGCTAAATTTATCAAATTGCATGCCACACATTTGTCATGTCAAACATTGGCCATGGTAGATGCTGGTATTGTTTTGGACCCAAGTATTGAAGTGTGGTGTTGTTGGCGAATTAACACAATTTATGATTGACACAAATTGTTATCAAGTCTAACATCGGGCATTTATATTCTTTGTAGTGTGGTGGATGTTTATTTTTAAACAAATAGGATACTCAGTTTGCATACAATCACTTCCCGCAAGCAGTAATGAAGCGAACTTCAATTTGCATCTGGGAGATTGTTGGCTATGACACCGGAATAAAATTCCTTCTCTTTTCGAATACTGTCCCAGTACATCTAAACTGGAACAGTCGGATCTTCCGTTTAAGGTTATAAAATTTATAATTCTTGCGTTTAATACAGCGCATCATCACTTAATTGCCCTCAAGAGGGAATAGTTAAAGTGGAGTTTCTGTGCAATTTACTAATAACGATACTATTTGGATTTGGTAATGCGATTTATCACTTCTTTGGGATGTTTCAATATGCGACAAGGCTCACACTGTAAAGAGGACAGTCTGTGTATTTTGGGGATGTAACCGCAATGTCATACACCAACCATGGCAGTGAGTACACAGGGAGAAACTGCTTTCTGTTTCCAAATATTGTGGTGCCATAAGATCTTTAACATCGTTCTCAACAGGCAGCTGGGATTTCGGTTGAAAGTTTCATCCAGAGGACAGCACATCCAACAGTGCAACACACCCAATGCATCCAATGAATTGCAGCTGTGATTTAGAACATCTGATTCCAAGTCCCAAGGAGGGCTTGAACCCATAAACTTCTGAGTTGGTGGCAAAGTGCAAGCTTTCCAACAGGCTAACAGATACACAGTTTTATCCAAACTACTTTAGTTCTTACACTGCCGCTCTCCCCCAATTCACGTTAAGCTGGTCTTTCAGCTCAAAGTTTCTGACGTGCTATTGGAGTGCACGAAACACTCACTCTGAGTCTAGAATATTACGAATCGAATCAGGCAAAATTGTTGTTAAGCAATGAATAACTTTTTAATGAACATGCATAAATATTTACATAAAAAAATCGATTGATATTATCCTACCAGGAACGCCGACCACCGCAAGAATGGGATAGCAAATTGCTTCCACCTCATAAATGGTTACATATTCCATATTTTATTTTTGACACACTGCTGTGGGTCACCTCGACAGGCACTGGATTCAAGCAGCATATTGAGACGACAGCTTTCTGGAAACTCTTTAAGAGAACAGTGACAAATTTCCAGGGAACATTTCACTCTTATCCCCATTGGTTTTATTCAGCATCACTGAACAAACATGTTAAACATTCTGATAATGTCTCTAACACGGAAAAAACAACAACAGAAAATGCATTTACAAACCAGTCACTCAGATACTCAGTTATGTTATGACGCGACCTGACGGTGCAGCGTTATTCGACGTCTTCCCGACGGAAAGGCGTTCTATAAATGTTTTTTTTGATTGTTGTGGTTGCATTTTCGACAATTTTCCTAATAGCTGCGGTATATCTTACACAATTTTACAATATATTTTGTGACGCACTTGGTGATGCCTCGAAGGCCTGATAATGCACTATATCAAATGCAAGGAATATTATTATTAGAGCTTGAACAGGCCTGTTACGCATAGACCATGCTTGTTATTCAGAGACCAGGACTAGTCTCACTGTATGGACAACAGGTTTATTTCACAGGGACGAGATATGTCATACAGAGAACAAACCTGTCATATATAAACCATGCTTATTATAAAGGGACGTGGAACCCAATAGAGTAACGGGGCCTGCTGTAAAAAAACAGGCTCCTGTTAGAGAGCCAAGGCTTTTTATACATAGTTCTGGCCTGTTATACAGAGAACGGGCCTATATTGAAAAGATCAGGTCTGTCATACAGAAAGGAGGCCTCTTATACAGAAAATAGTACTATCATACAGAGACCAGAACAGTTATACAGATACCAGTCTGTTATGCAGAAACCAGGTCTATTATGCAGAAAACAGGCCTGTTATACAGAAACCATTCCGTTTATACAGAGTCCAGGCCTGTTATAGCCACAAGTAAAACCATCTGTACAACAGCATTAACAGTATGATGAACATTGATTTGAAGAAACTGCCAGTTCGTGCACCACTTTATGGCTGACAATCTATCGGTCATAACAGCAGGAGATGGGTTCAAAGTTGGAGTTGACAAAGGCAGTTGTGTGTCATGAACTTGTGGAGATGAACATGTGATTGTGATTTATGTAGCTCAGTGTTACAAACGTATGCTTCAAGATCGGTACGCTCTTTTTGTTCTTGGCAACCAATGTCCTTCCTGTGACAAAACTTTGTGTGATTCGGAAACGGACACCTAAATGTTGGTGTTTGAGTATGTGAAACAAGTTCCACAGTATTTTTGATTTGGATAATCGTCTGTTGAGCAGCTCAAGTGGACTCAGATAACAACAACTTGCATTTATAACGCGCCTACCAGGTCGGGCGGAATCTAAGAGCTTAACAATGGCGCAGCCAAAGGCCTCGGCGCGGTAGGAAAGGAAGGTCGGAAAAGAGGGAGCTAGGACAACGGGTTGAGGGAGGGAGCTCCAAAGATTCAGGACGTTGTGTCTGAAGGCAGGGCTGCCGATAGTGGAGCGGAAAATTCGGTGGGGCGCGGAGGAGGCAGGACCCAGTAGAGCGGACGCAGCTTGTACTGCAGTGAGGACAGAGGAAATTAGAGAGATGGGGAGGTGGGGCAAGGAATGGAGATACCTAAAGACGAGAATGAGAATCTTGGAGTCGATCCACTCTGTGGTAGAGTGCCAGTGCTGTTTGAGAAGGAGTAATTGGGGTATGAAGTTTGGTGCGGTTGAGAATGTGGGCGTTGGAGCTTTGCATGAGCTGGATTTTGTGGTGGACGTGGGAGAAAGCGATTCTGGTCATGGACCGGATATGGGGGAGTTTGGAGGGATCGAGGGCAGCTTTCTTGTCGAAAATGGCGGAGAGGTCCAGGAGGACGGGGAGCCAGAGGGAGCCCTGGTCACAGATAGGGCGGTAGTAGCCGAGGTTGCAGGGATCGAGGGGGTCGAGGTGGTTTTCGTTGGTGTGATGCTGGATAAGAGAGAAGAAGGGTGATGGAGGAAACTAATGTAGGATCGGGGCCGAGGTAGTAGCGGAGGGCTGGGTGAGGGAGCCGAAATGGGGGATGTGATAGGCGACATGGGGCATAGGGGAGAAGCAGCCAGGCGGATGATTTAAATTTTACGTATCCATGCGTAGATCGCACTTTGCGTTAGGAGTCCTGTACCTCAGTGGTGAGAGCACGCGCTTTGCAAGCGAGAGACCTGAGTTCAATTCCAGGCAGAGGGCGAAACATTGGGCAAGTTTCCTTACTCCACACAGAGCCAAATAATAATCCCTCCAAAACCGAAAAGAATAATAAATTGGTCATTTTCAATCTACGACTGTTTGTGGGACATTGCTGTGCGCAATTGGCTGCCGCGTTCGCCCACAAATATACAGTCAATTCACTTTACAGTGTGTTCTGTGAAGCGCTTTGGGATGTCCTCCCGATGTGAAAAGCGCTATATCAAATGCAAGGATTATTATTTTTACTATTATTATTATGTGATGATTTAGGGGCTTGAGCGGTCACGGAGGAAGTATTTGGCAGTGGAGAATAGGATTTTGAAGTTATTGTTCCCCCCAGTATGATGTATGATGCGTGCACAGTTTCTGCTTCCGAAAGGGAGCGGCAGTAGGTGTGAAGGTAATCTAGCCATAATTGGTGGTGAACCGTGAGGCTGGTTTTCTGCCACCCACACTCGAGGAGACGGATTTGGGATTTTAGGGATCGCAGGTGGCTGTTGTACCAGGAGGAGCGGATGGGATTTGAGACTGTCCTGGATTTCAAGGGGACGAGGGAGTTGAAGGTAGAAGGCGAGGCAATCATGGAGCAGCTTACCAGAGGGATAGGAGGTCTACTGATGAGAGGAGCTTTTTGAGGATCTCGGGGGGAAGCCTCTTTCATGGGTGGAAAAGTATGGTTTAGGCCTTTGTGGATGGGAGAGGGATGTGAAAGGAGATGAAGAAGTGGTTCCAGATGGTCTTTTTCGAGATGCATAGGTTGGAATTGGCTGCCGCGTTTCGCCCACAAATATAAGGTCAATTCACGTTACAGTCTGTTCTGTGAAGCGCTTTGAGACGTTTAGAAGACGTAAAAATCGCTACAATAAATGCAAAGCCTATTATTATTATTATACACTGATTATTATACATTGAGCATAAAGTGTTTACTTTTTTGTATGATTATATACTAAGTATTATAAACTGAGTATAAAGTGTGTGATATGATTTATAATGGATTATTTTACACTGAGCATTATACACTGTGTATAAAGTGCTGAATATTAGATATGGATTATTATACACTGAATATTATGCACTGAGTATAAAGTGTTTAGTATTATATAGGAAGACAATACAGTTAATATTAAACAGTCTCTGGACCCTCCTCATGGCTGAGATCACACTCTCAAACTCAGTCGAGCTCTGGATTCCTGCAGTGAATTCAGTTGTCTCTTTCCGGGTTTACTGAACTGATTCCCCTCAAGCCTGAAACACATTAAACAGCAAAAGCTATCTGATAACAATATAAACTGTAAACTGTTCATGTCGCAGTTTAATAAAGAAATAAATCCCTCAAACTGCTTCCATTCCGATAACCAGCTCTTTCTCTGTGTGTCTATCACATTAAACACTGACACAAACACCCACCAAATCTCCTTCAGGCTGGTGCAGATCTGCATGAGGCGACGGAGATCGGGAACAGGGTCGTCTGTGAAGGAGTTAGACCTCAGGTTCAGCTATCTCAGCGAGAGGCTTGAAATGAGAGCAGAGACCGTATCATCAGGGCAGTCAGCGTTCAGACTGTTACTGTCCAGCCTGGAGAACAGAGACACATAGATATAACAGAGGTCAGTGGAAATACCATGTAGTTTACTATTTACGTTGTTCATAAAGTCTATAGTCCTGTGACTATAAAGTCCTGTGAAGCGTTTTGAGCCTTCTCGCTGACAGGATAAGGCGCTATATCAAATGCAAAGAATATTATTATTCTCCAGCCTGGAGACAGAGACACAGAGACAACAGGGATCAAAGGAAACACAATGTATAGAAGTGAGTCTGGGCCATTCCAGGCCTCAGTGGAAGCCAGAGCCTGATACATAATGGGGCAGTTCCAGATGGAAAAGGAGAGAGAAGCGAGACATTGTTCACAATGACAAACTGTGGAGGTTTCTCTGGTTAAACTCCAGCCGTCACCACAACACACACTGTGCCCCCACCCGAACACCCCAGAGCCTGGTCTACTAGTGTCTGACCCCAATCATCTACAGCTGGGATGAGCAGCTTGGGGCTCGCAGGGTGAGGGGAGGGATTATTTTACGTTGGTGCAATGTGTTCCAGGGCAGCTAGTTGTCCATCGCTGCTCTACAGGATTAGTTGAGAAGGGAAGGTTCCTCCCTGTGTGGAGAGAGTGAGCTCTGTACAAGGCAGCCACACACACAAGTGTCAAACACTCAGCAGGTGATATTGCAACCACAAAACACAGTCGTAGCTTCGCACGTTTGACTACAATAATCGTCGGTTTGGCATACAGAACACACAGTCACTACACTGCGCAGTGTGTCCTGTGAAGTACTTGGAGACGTCTGGGTGATGTGATGAGTCGTTAAATCAAAGGCAATTAATATTCTGTCTGTGATTATTATTAATGTTGTTACCGTTCCCAGTGTGTGGAGGGAAGGATGGAGTGAGGGAGGAATGGAGGGAGGAAGGAAGGAAGGAAGGAAAGAGGGAGGGAGGGAGGGAGGGATGGAAGGAGGGAGGTAGGGATGGAGGGATGGAGCGATTGACAGATCTGGGACAGGAGCTTTTGGTTGGGATAAACGGGGCTGTTTTTCCTGGCTGGAGTGATCTGGGAGAGGAGCTGATATTATAGCCTCGGAATATTATATTCTCACACCGTCTATATATATATATATATATATATATATACACCTATCCGACCTACTATCTCAGTCCCTACCTGCCCGTACCCTCAGTTCCTCTGACTCGGGTCTGATCCACATCCCCCGCCCCCACCGCCCTACCATCGGTGGCCGGGCCTTCAGCCTCTCAGGCCCGAGGCTCTGGAACTCTATCACCCAGTGCCCGCCTTGCCTCCTCCCTTTCCTCCTTCAAGGCCGGTCTCAAGTTCTTTCTCTTTGACCGAGCCTTCGGCTTCCCTCTCAACTCTCTACCCCCTCCTCGGTCCCTCCCTTCCCTCCCCTCACCCTGACCATTTCCCCCTTGCTCGGGTCCTGACCCAACTATACAGCGCCTTGGGACGTCCTCCCGACGTGAAAGGCGCTCTATAAATGGAAAATTGTTGTTGTTGTTGTCGATAACTTACCCCAGTCTCTGTATCTTACACTCCAGGTTCCTCAAAGCCTCACACAGTCGCTTTACTCCTGAATCTCCCAGTTCATTATCACTCAGATTCAGCTCTGTCAGTGAGCGGTTTGTACTGAGAGCAGAGACGAGATCCTCGGTACAATCAGCTGTCAGATCGTTACCCCAGAGCCTGGAGATCAAAGACCCAGGAAAATGAGCGAAATCATAGTAAACACAGTGATCATTACCTAATTCAGTGGATAGAGCACTCGCCTCGCAAGCGAGAGACCTGGGTTTGATTCCCAGCAAAACACTGGGCAAGTTTTCTTACACGCTCCACCAGCCAATGTTTACCAAGCAATAAATAATAATAATAATAATAATCCTTGCATTTGATATAGCGCTTTTAACGTCGGGGGGACGTCCCAAATCGCTTCACAGAACACACTGTAAAGTGAATTGACTGTATATTTGTGGGCGAACGCGGCAGCCAATTCCACACAGCAATGTCCCACAAACAGTCGTAGATTGAAAAAGAGCAATTTTTTTTGTTGTTGTTTTTTGGAGGGATTATTATTAGGCTCTGTGTGGAGTAAGGCAACTTGCCCGAGGTTTCGCCCTCTGCCTGGAATTGAACTCAGGTCTCTCACTTGCAAAGCGAGTGCTCTAACCACTGAGCTACAGGACTCCGATCCCGGATGTTAGTCAATTGGCATATTGGTTTTCTAGGGATAAATTCCTTGAAAATAAATAAACAATGTTGTCGCTGAATCCACGACTTTGTGTGGGATACTGCTGTGCGCAATTGGTTGCTGCGTTTCACTCACAAACTATACAGTCACTTAGCTTAAGATTATATTCTATGAAGCGCTTTCAGACATAACGATGACGTGATGAAGCATTGTATAAAATGGAAGGTGTATTATTATTATTATTATTAGTTATTCTTCAAGCTGGATATCAGAGACATAGAGAGCTACAGGAATCAGAGTCAAACGAACATTGATTGCTATCAGATACATTGGTAATGCGCTGGGCAGTCTGAGACAGCATGTGACATGTTTGCCATCTACATGTGAAAAAGTCCCTGAGTGCGGAACTGGCACATCCACTCAGGATTAAGGGGTACGTTGGCACAGTTCGTGGCCAAGGCACCCCAGACTGCTGGGCTATGACCAGCTGAAGCTAAATAACATCCGCTGTGAGGGAGAGCTCCGTCTGGGAAATTTCCCGCGGGTTTCCAGCAGTCCCCCACACCTCACCCATCCCCAACCAGTTACTGACGACAAGTCCACAATTTTTATGTTAATTACTCAAGTCTGTTACTCAACAAGTCTGTATTACTTACTCCAGTATCTGTATTTTACACTCAGGGTTCCTCAGAGCCTCGCACAGTCGCTTCACTCCAGAATCTTTCACATCATTGCCCCACAGGCTTGACACAGAGACAGAAACATTGTGAATATAGTGTAACAATAAAATACAAGCTGGCATATATGTACATATATAGTCGCCTTTCGCGTGGGGAGCAAGTGCCAAGGTACTGTGTCCCTGTTCAGACACACATACATTCACAGAGGCATATAATGATAGAATTATACCGTATGGAAGGAGGCCATTCGGCCCATCGTGTCTGTGGCTACTCTTTGAAAAGACCTTTACCAAATCAACCCCACTCCACCGCTCTCTCCAGGTAGGCCTGCTCTCACCCGAAAGCACTGTCCTCCCCTCCTGCTTCTCTCTTAAAAGTTGTTACCGAATCTCCTTCGATCACACATTCAGGCATTGATTCTAAATCCGAACAATTCGTTGTGTGAAAATATTTCCAAGTTGTATTTTTAGCGCCTTTCACATCACGATGACGTCCTAAGGCTGGAAAATGAGGGCTTTGCACCAGAGCTGGATGTTGCGATGAGTGAAGATTGAAGGGCAGGGAATTGTGGTGGGAGGGGGCTGACAAAGAAGGTTTCCAGACCGGCTTTGAAGATGTTTAGGGAGGGGGCCGGGCTGAGGGTCTCCGTGTTGGAGTTCCAGAGGGTGGGGGCAGAGAAGCTGAAGGTAAGGCCGCTGATGGTGGAGCGGGAAGGGCGGGGGGCATGGAGCAGGTCAGTGCCCCCCTGAGGAGGGAGCGGACAGGTTGGTAATGTTGCTAAGCACAACTTCCTCCCCTCGCTCACACCCCCATTGTTGCAGTTCCCTACTTTGGGTCCTGCCCCTCTAGGCCTCTCTCCTACTATGGTTCCAGCAGCTCAGGCCACACAGCAACCACTCTCTGCACTCAATAGCCAATTCTCCTCTGGTCCATGAGACTAGGCTACGGGCTTCCTATGTCCCGTCCTCAGGACAGCAGGTCCTCCTCGAGCTAACGTCCAGCGCAAAGTGTGCTTTCTAGCGGCTCCCTCACCGCTGTGTGTTACTCAGTAAAGTGGTAACTGACAATCCACCACCCATTACAACACAAAGCCCCCAACAGCTGCATCTGCACTGCAGGTCCTCAGACTTTACTGTCCGAGGACCCAGTTTACCAGCATTCACCACGGCCGTTATTGAGAGCCGCTTATAACAGTATAAGTGACCTCCGTGTGGGGACTGGACAATGGAACCAACTGCTGTCATGGGCGGCTCCTCAGGACGTGAGGAGCCGGGCCACATATTGTCAGGAGTCAGGCCGTGCGAGTTAGTGTGTAACATGGTCAATCAGCCAATGAGTGGAAGGAGTCTCCTTCTCCCAATGGTGGACTGCATATTCTGCCTTTTGGGATCCCAGGGGTTTGATCAGGGGGTGGATATAGGTGGGTATCAAGCTGTGAGGCATCTGGCTCCAGGCCATTCATTCTGGGGCTTGAGAGAGGAGGGGCTGAGGCCTGGCCACATGTGAGGGCAGGGCTGTTTTGGAGAGACGTTTTCAGTGTATTTAGAGCTGGGATTATCAGAGCGGTGTATGCACTGAGGACTGTGAGGAACAGAGGGTTGCAAGAGTTGATACCGACACTGACTGTGACCTGTAAGATGTCAATTGTTGTGTATATTTATGGCCACTGGAGGCCTCTGAGATTTTCCCGTGTGATAAAATTCCAGAATCTGTTACTCACTCCAGTCTCTGTATTTTATTCTCCGGTTTCCTCAGAACCTCACACAGAAGCTTCACTCCAGGTTCTCCCAGATTATTGTCCCACAGGCTGGACACAGAGACAGAAACACAGTGAATGTATTGTAACAACACAATACAAATTGACATTTATTTACAGTCGCCTTTCACGAGGGGAGCAAGTCTAAATGGGCTGGAACCAGAGTCAGACACACCCCAACGTGCAAACAGAAACATCGTTCCTAAGTCATGGAAAGCAGCTGAAATTTATATGTTATTCACTTCGGCTAATGTCTCCGAGTTTTACAACGATGAGTTAGAATGTTCGAGTGGCCCCCAGTCTCTATGGCAACCACAGTAAAAAAAAATGGCATCTTTAGCATTTTTTACGTCGGGATGGCGTTGGAAAACACCACTGCTTCCCACTCATACCACGCAGTGTTGCAGGTCTCTGGGTTGGCTCATGCCCCATCTAGGCCTCTCTCGAACTCTATTTCCAAGAGCACTGGCCCCACAGCACTCACTCACTCCCCGCCCTGAACAGCCAACTATCCTCCGTCCCACGAGCTGCCGTCCAGATCAAAGAAAGCTTCCTATGGATTCTCTCACCCCTTGTGTGTGACACGCTAAAGAGGTGCCTGACCCTTCGACTCCAAGTGCAAAACAAAGCCTTGCATAGATGCTCCTGGACTGCAAGGCCTCAGAATTTACAGTCACTTAGCCTAGTTTACCAGCTTGCCCGGCGGCTCGTAAGCAGAGCCCGATTTAACAGCATAAGTGACCTGGGTGTAAGGACAGGACAGTGCGACCAGCTGTTACCATAGCGGCTGTTCAGGCCGTGAGGTGCCGGGCCACATTCACTCAGGATCATAGACCGAGCGAGCGAGTGAGCAATTGTATAACCTGGTCAATCCGCAAGTGGCTGGAGGGAATCTCCTGCTCCGAATGATGCATACCAACTCCTGTCTATTGAGAGCCTTGTGAAATGAGAAGGTTGAGTGTGTAAGTGGCTATAAAGCTGTGAGGCAATCTTCCTAGAGGACATTCAGGAGCGGGAGGACAATGATAGGGGTTTGCACCTGAGCTGGGTTTGGAATCAGAGAGGATTGGAAGGCAGGGGATTGGGGTGGGGGTGACTGAAACGAATGGGTTTGAGATGGGCTTTGAATGAGGTGAGGGAAGGGTAATGGGGAGGGGCTACGGGATGGAGTTCCAGAGGGTGGGGACAGCGAGGCTGATGGTGCGACCGGCCCCCACCATGGGGACGTGTTGCTAGCAGTAGGAGAGGAAACAGGAAGCCTCCGGCACAACTACATGGTACAGCGGAGTGAGCTCTATGCCCTGGGCTGGGAAAAGATCAGAGGGTAAGAATTTACAAGGTTCTGCTTGTGGCAGTGACGCCGAGGCGATGAGAAACCTCTCCTGTATAAATGAACCAGAACCACTTAATGACGTCTTTGTGCCCAAACTACGTTCTGTCTGACCTGGAAACATGTACAATCTAGTCAGTAAAGTGCGTATTCCAGTCGGGAATCAGGAACCAATCACAATAACATCAGCAATCTGGGAATGTCACCAAAGGGCTCATGGTGTTGAGCACCTCCTAATCCCAGATTGCAGGATTATGTTGTGTGACGCCTCCGTAGTGTCTCCCACTGTTGTGCTGTGCGATACAATTTTCCATTGATCAGCTAGTGTTTAATGTCAGTAATGTCCTGGAGAATAGCTTTGAAATAAGAAATGTAACAATAAGGTTTACAAACAAAGTGAACTTACACCAACTCCTGACACTTGTGCAGAGCAGGAACCAGACGCTGGAGACCCTCATTCTGAATGTAACAGCTCCTCAGATCCAGTAGTTTTATTGTGTCACATAGTCCAATGGCCTGAGACACCACAACACAATCTATCGGTGTCAGTGTATATGCTTGCCTGAAGAGCCACCACCGAACATCAGTGTTTGTTCAGAGCCCAGTGTGAGCTGTGCCAGGGCTTGGTTCTGGGACTCAAACAGGTAGTGGAGTGTGTTCAGCAGCTTCCTTTTCCCAGTGATGGTCTCTGTGTCTCTGACCTGAGCTTTAACCTTCTCTTTCAGCCAATCGATCACCGCGCGGGTTGTTTCATTCTCAAATGGACCCAGAAACTCCGCCAGTGGATGACCTGCCTGTGGGGAGGAGAGACCCGCAACAAAGCGTAGGAATATCTCAAATGAACCGTCCTCCTCTCTGTCAGCAAAATCCAGACATCTCCTGATGGTTCCGAGATCTGGAGACAGGAACTGAGCGAGTGCAGCTACAAACTCCTGGATGGTGAGGTGCGGAAATGTATAGACCACGCTGTGCTCTGAAGACTCTCTCTCAATAAGTTCAAAGAGAAAGCCAGAGTGGAACTGGGAAGGTTGGAGGTTAGATTTTTTCAGATCTTCAGTATTAAAGACAATCTTTCTCTGGGAGACTCCAGTGAAGGCCATGTCACCAATGTTCCGCATTGCAACACGGGGGCTTTCCGTCTTGACACTGTGATGCATTAGAATGTGGTAAATATAATAGGAGAAGAGTTGTGTGACAGTCTTGGGCACTCGCTCTTTGTTGCTGTGTTTCCGTGCAAAGAAGGGACCCAGAGACATAGCGAGGATCCAGCAGTAGGACGGGTTGTAGCACATGGTGGACAGGAGCTCGTTCTGTGGCTGTAAACAGCAGCCGCCACCTCCTGATCTTCAAAGTACTTGCGAAAATATTCCTGCCTCTCCTCACCCACAAATCCCAGGATTAATATACAATGTTTTGTGGGCCAACTCAGCAGCCAATTTGCGCCCAGCAACGTCCCAGAAACAGCCGGTAAGTGACTGCACAAACCGATTTGAGGGATTGTTGGCCAGGACACGTGGAGAGAGAAACGCTCTTCTCTTTTCAATCAATACCACGGGATCTTTAACTTCCAGCTGAAGAGGCCAGACAGGATCTGACAGGATTAATGTCCCAGTGACGCATCTCTGACAGTGCTGAACATCCCAGTACTGCATTTGAACGTCAACGGGTCCTGTTGATGTGAACTTGAACCCACAACCTCAGGATCTGAGACAATAAGAATAGTAGCTGAGTCGGGAAAATAAAGGTTAAACAATGCGAATTACACTCACACCACGAGAGGTATTCAATACATTTTATGATGACTTACGAGAAGCCATCCCTGACTTATTGTGAGAAAGATGTTTACAAATCCATATTGGCTGAAGTAATTGAGCAATCCAATAAGGATCAGAACCCTCCATCCTCCCGTCCCTCCTCCCCTTCCCTCCACCGCTCTTCCTCCTCTAACTCCTCCACATCTCTCCTCCACCTACCACTAAACTCCTCTCCTGCGCTCTCTCCTACCCCAACTCCTCAACTTCCCTCATCCTCTCCCCTCCACTCCTCCATCCTTCTCCTCCCTCACGCTTTCCTCCTTTCATTCTTCCTCCTCCTCCCTCCACCATACTTCCCTTCCCTCATCCGCTCGCTCCCCTCCCCCTCCTTCCTCATCTCTCTCCTCCTTCAGCCCTCCCTCCACCCGCTCCCTGCTCTCTTTCCTCCTCCCCTCCCACCCCTCCATCTTCCGTCCTCCTCTTCCTGATTCCCTACCTACTACGCTCCCTCTCCCTCCCTCTCTTTCTTCCCCTGCCTCCATTCCTTCCCTCCCTGCTGCCATCCGTCCACTGCTTGCTCCACTCCCACCTCCCACTCCATTCCTCCAACGCCTCCTCCATCCACCTCTCTCCTTTATCCCTCCTTTCTCGCTCCTTACTCCCTCCTCCCCTCCCTCCTCTCATCCCTCCTCCTCTCTGACCACTCATGTGTAGTGAATGCAAATCACCAGTGAATGGTAAAATATCTAAATGTGTTTCCCAGAAGTGATCGACTGGTTTCAATCTTGTACAAGTCACAAACCTGTCAGATCACTGGGGACTTCTGTTACACTCCGAGCACGAGTCGCGTCCTTCACTAGATTGGCACCTGTTTGTATAGAGTGAATGGCATTAGATTGAAAGAACGGCGTCTCAATTCTATTGCAGCAAAGTGTGTCACTCACCACAGAATGGATCCCAGTGGAACCTCACATATCACCTTGGTCCTGGATTTCTGACATCATTTTGTTCAGTTTGGTAAAATAGGCATCATTTCCACAAATGATTCCCACATTCTCTCAGAGCTCCGGAAAGAGACTCTGGCGTTGAGGAGATTGTCTCAAACCACATTACAAGAAAGAAGTGAGAGCCCGAGCTGGGAGAGAGATGGGGTGAATGGTGTGGGAGGTGCAGTCACAGCGGTAAGGTCGGCGGATAGCTTTTCATACAATTATGCAAACTTGCAGCTCATCATACCTATTCTGGCCCTTTGAAAACGCTACCAAATAGCCCCTCTTTTCCACTCTTACACCAACGAAACCCTCCCCCCACTCTTACCCCAACTAAACCTCTCCCCCACACTTACCCCAACTAATCCCTCTCCCAACTCTTACCTCAACTAAACCCTGCTCCCAAATATTGCCCTAACTTAGCCCTTTCCCCGCACTTACAACGACTAAACTCTCTCGCCTACTCATACACCAACTAAGACCCCTCCCCCGCACTTACCGCAACGAACCTATCTCCTCTAGTCTTACCCCAACAAACCCGTCTCCCACACACTTTTCCCAACTAATCCCTCTCCCCTACATTTACCCCAACTAACCTCTCTCCCCCACTATTTCCCCAATTAAGCCCTCTCCCCTGCTCTTAACCCAAACTGAGCCAACTCCCCCACAATTAACCGACTTAGCCCCCCCTGCGCCCCCACCCCTAGCGCGCTTACCCCAATTAAGCCCTTTCTCCCACATTTAGCCCAACTGACATCTCTCGCCTACCCTTACTCCAAGCGAATCCCTCTGCCCCATTCTTACCGCAAGTAACACCTCTTCCCCGCTCTTACCCCAACAAACCCCTCTCCCCAACACTTATCCCAAATAACGCCTCTTCCCCATTATTACCTCAATTAAGCCCTCTCCCCTTCTCTTACTTCAACTAACACCACTCCCTCGCTTTTACCACAACTACTCCAACTCCCCTGTTCTTAACTCAACTAGTCCCACTGCCCCGCTATTACTCCAACTAAGCCCCTCCCCGATTTTAACACAACTAGTACTATTCCTCTGCTCTTAACCCAACTAACCCCTCTCCCGGATTCTTACCCCAACTAGTCCCCACTTCGCCGCTCTTACCCCAACTAATCCAACACCGCTGTTCTTACCCCAACGAGTGCCGCTGCCCCGCTCTTAACCCAGCTAACGCCTCTCCCCCACTGTTACCCCAACTGAGCCCTCTCCCCTATTCTTACCGCAACTAACCCGTCTCTCACGCTCTTAACCCAACTGAGCCCTCCCCCCACTCTTTCCCCAATTAATCTTCTCCCCCACTTTTACCACAACTAAATGCTCTTCCACGCCTTTCCCCCAACTAAACCCTCTCCCCCACTATTACCCCAACTAACCCCCTCTCCCCCATTATTACCCCAACTAGCCCTATTCCTCTGCTCTTAACCGAACTAAACCATCTGCCCCACCTTTACCCAAACTCGTCCCCACTCTTTCGTTCTTACCCCAATAGTCTATCTCCCCTGTTGTTAACCCAACTAATCCCTCACCCCCGCTTTTACCCCAACTAGCTCCACTAGACCCACTCTAACCCCAAACAGTCCCACTCCCCTACTCTTACCCGAAGTAGCTCCACTATTCTGCTCCTGCCCAACTAGTCCACCTCCCCCGCTCTTACCCCAACTAGTCCAACTCTCCCGATGTTACCTCAACTAGTCCAACTCCCCTATCGTTACCCCAACTAGTCCCACTCTGCTGCTCGTACCTCAACTAGCCCCACTTTCCCACTCTTACCTCAATTCGTCCAATCCCCAGCTCTTACTCCACCTAGTCCCACTCCCCAATCTTATCACAACTAGTCCCAGTCTTACGTCGACTCCCACCCCCTCTCAGTCCTCAACGTCTTTCATATCCCACCAATTCTCAGCTTCCATCCGCTCTTAACTTCCTCCATCAGCAGGAGGGGTGTAAGGCGGTTGGGGTTTATAGGCGGGTGAATAAAGGCACGGACGAAGACGTAGGTCTCGAAATGGGCCTTGAAAAACGCAAGGGAAGGAGTGAATCAAACGGAAAGGGATGGAATTCCAAAGCGTAGGGGAAGAGAGGCTGAAGGCCTGATCATCCGAGTGTTTGCGTAGTCAAGCCTTGATATGACGATTGCATAGATGAGAATTTAGGCGGCTTGAAGGGTAAGGCGGTGGAGGAGCTGCGCCATTTGCGGAGGTGGGATAGACCGTGTCCTGACACGAATGTGGGGAAGAAAGGATGGTTGAGAGTCAAACAAGAGTAAAAGCTTCCGGAGTGGCTTAGCAAGGTTGAGTGTGCAACCATGGATTGTGATGCTGTCAACATCTGAGGTGAGGAGGCGCTGACGGAACCCAATCAGGAGAGCCTCGATCTTTACCTCAAATAATTAGCTCTCATCCAGGACTTCATGTCTGACAGCCAATATGGCAGAACAGCAGTGGTCCTGGATTAATGAGTGGAGGCCGGAGGTAAACTTAAGTGACGTCCGCATACATGTGGATTGACCCCATGTCTCAGATGATGTCACCAAGAGGGAGCATGTAAATTTTGCTGAGGAGTCGATCAAGGGCAGAGCCCTGAGGAACGCTGCCCAAAATGGTTAAGGGGCTGTACGAGAAGTCATTTGTGGAGGAGAAGCACTTGGGTTGTAAAGCATCTGTGTGTACCCACATGTTTCTGCGGCTCTTGTGGGTTCGTACATTCTCCCATCTGTTGGCTGGTTACCATCAACTGTTGCGCCCTCTGTAGGCTGAATACCATCATCTGTAGTGGCATTTGTTATCTGGTTACCATCAAATATGTTGCCCTCCGTTGGTCGGTCACCATCACTTGTAGCGCCCTCTGTTTTCCGGTTACCAACACCTACAGCACCATCTGTTGCCTGTTTACCATCAATTGTAGCGCTCGCCGTTGGCCGGTAACCATCACCTATACCGCCCTCTGTTGGCCGATCACTTTCCTGTATAACAGCCCATCTAGTGGAACAATCCGTGGCCTGGATGCTTTGTCTTCTGCAGCACAGTACCGAAAAGCATCCTCCCATACTGCAACTGAGATCAGTATTAAATGGAGCGATTTATAGATAGTTGATGTGGTTACACAGATATACAGTTAATGAATTAACTGTCCTTGGTTGGCCTGTTACTTCCTTGTCATGTGCACTTATATCCAAAGCAGCTCTGGATCTCCTCACGATTTCGTCATAGGTTGCGGGTCTTAGATCCACAACCTTCTCACTCACAGGCGAGAGAGCTACCAACTGAGCAAAGAGACACACACTCAAGTTGTAAAGTGTACAGTTAGGCCAGCCCTCAGTACGGAATTCAACACCTGCCAGAGGTAACCTGTGAAAGAGAGGTATATATTGAAAGGAGGATTGGTAGAGATCAGGAGAACTTTTTTTCACCCACAAAGCAGTGATGATCTGGAGTGTCCTGCGGGAGCAGTGGTTGTGGCAGCATTTATATTGACTTTCAAAAGGGAACCAGATTAAAAATTGAGTCAACGAACAAATAACAAATAAAGAGCAAAAGGATGGTCAAAGGAAGGGCGGGGCCGATTAGGGACCAGAACGGAAAACTTCTTGTGGAAGCACTGCTGTATTGAATGAGTACTTTGATTCTGTATTCACATAAGAAGATGACGCCAATGTCACAGTAAAGGAGAAGGAGGTAAACAAATTGGACAGTATCAAAATAGATAGCGAGATGGTACTTCAAAGATGAGATGTATCTTTGATTGCTGAGCGAAGTTCAGGTGGAAATAGTACAGGCTCTGGCCACAATACTTCAAACCTCATCGGATATGGGAGTAGTGCCTCAGCACTGGAGGGTTGCAAGTATTAGTAGCCTGTTCAAAAAATGGGAGAGGGATAAACCTGGCAACTACAAGCCAGACAGCATAACGTTAGTGGTGGGGAAACTTCTCGAGACCTCAAACAGTAACAAAATCAATTTTCACTTAGAAAAACATGAGCTAATTAACGACAGTCAAGGCAGATTTGTTAAGGGCAAATCGTGTCTGACAAACTTAATTGAGCACTTTGATGATATAACGGAGAGGTTTCATGAAGGTAGTGCAGTTGATGTAGTGAATATAGATTTTCAGAAGTTGTTCGAGAAGGTACCACATATTACACTAGTTAGCAAAATTGAAGCTCACTGGATAAACGGGGTAGTGGCAGGATGGACATGAAATTGTCTGGGAGACAGGAAGCAACGGCTAGTAGTAAACGGTTTATTTTCAGACTCTGTACTTTGGTGTCCCCCATGGTTCGGTATTAGTTCCACTGCTCTTTTTGATATATGTGAATGAAATGAATATGAGGAGAGGAAGAGAGAGGGGAAGATGGGGGTAGAGGGGGAGAAAGTGTAGGGGGAGAGGGGTGAGGGAGTTGAAGAGAGAGGGGAGAGTGGAGGAAGAGATAGGAGAGATGGGGAGAGAGGGAGGAGAGAGGGGGCAAAGTGCAGGGATTGAGGGGGAGAGAGCGGGAGAGAGTGTGGCAGAGAGGGGTGAGAACATGTGGGAGAGAGAGGAGGGAGCGAGAGGGGGGAGACAGAGGCAGAAAGAATGGGACAGCGGGGGGAGACGAGAGGAGAGAGAATAGGAAAGGGAGGATTGAGAGAGAGGGGTGGGAGACAGGGTAGAGAGAAAGGGGAGAGGGAGGGAGATAGCGCGGAGAGAGAGTGTGGAAAGAGGGATAAAGTGGAGGGATTGAGGGAGCGACAGCCGACGCGCGTGCGCAGGCGCTTCTCCTCCCCTCCCAGATGCGGTAATGACATCACTAGGTACCCAGTGACATAATGGAGCAGCAGAGAAAATGGTGAGGCTCGACTTCTGGTGCAGATTCAATGCGGCGAGTGAGCAATGGCCAAACTGTGTCCGGCAAGCAGTTTAGGCCTTGTCCTGGCCTGGGCTGATCACCCAAGCCTAGCCACCCCAGCCCAACCCAACCTGGTCACACAACCCCACCGCAGCCCAGCCTGCCACGCCAACCCAGTCTGGCCACCAGACGAAAGCCGAGACGGCCACACCATCCCAACCCAATCAGCACACCCCAGCTTGATCACCCCAGCCCTGCCTGGCCACTCCAGTGTGTGTGTTTCTCCGTTAATAAAGATATAATCTACATTCCTGGGTTGTGTGTCTAACGCCCTGTTTATGCTGCCACAAAGGTTCAAAATACAATATGGTTTTACAGCTCAAAGTAAGAAGATTTACGCCAAATCTATATTCTCAGCCGTCCGATTGTCAAAGAAACAATCGGCCCCAGTTTGAGCTGTTGCTATGTGCTGAGGGTATATTTTAGTTGTGTTTGATTGACATATTGTTTTTGCTCTTTGTTCTCTTGCTGTGACTGTCAGCAGCCGAGAGGAGCAAGAGGCTGTGAGTTCAGCTCTGCGCGTCCGTTGTGGTTAGTTACCCAGGTGCCTGGTTTCCTGTCTTCATGTGCAAGCAATCAGACAGATGCAGCACAAGAAGCCGGGGTTCAGTTGTTGACTGAAAACCCTCCGACATCTCACTGTGGATAGCCAGCGAACAGAGAGGGCATAGCCCACACACTGAGACCTGCATGACCAGGGCTGCGGGTGTGTCTCTGTGTTTCGGTAGGGCAGCCCCACATTGTGTGTTCTGCATGTCGAGGGCTGCGTGGGTGTGTGTTTGTGTACAGGGAGTGTAGAGAAAGTAAGAGAATGGGGGAAAAAGAGTCGGGAGAGAGGAGGCAAAGTAGAGGGATTCAACTGGACAGAGAAACATAAACTCATAGAATCGTACAGCACCAAAAGAGGCCATTCGGTAGTAAATGGTTTATTTTCAGACTGTACTTTGGTGTCCCCCATGGGTCGGTACTAGTTCCACTGCTCTTTTTGACATATATATATATATATATATATGATATATTTAAGAGTCCTGTAGCTCAGTGCTTAGAGCACTCGCTTTGCAAGCGAGAGACCTGAGTTGAATTCCAGGCAGAGGGCCAAACCTTGTGCAAGTTTCCTTACTCCACACAGAGCCTAATAATAATCCCTCCAAAACCAAAAACAATAATAAATTGGTCATTTTCAATCTACGACAGTTTGTGGGACATTGCTGTGCGCAATTGGCTGCCGCGTTCGCCCACAAATATAGAGTCAATACACTTTACAGTGTGTTCTGTGAAGCGCTTTGGGACGTCCTCCCGACGTGAAAAGCGCTATATCAAATGCAAGGATTATTAGGATTATATGTGAATGAATTGATTATAAACAGCAACATTTTGAAGTTTGCAGATGACACGAAAATTAGGAATGTGATAAGCAGAGAGGAGAATGGCAGCAGGTGACAGCAGGACAAAGACAGGCTGGTGAATTAGGCAGACGCACGTCAGATGAAGTTTACTGTAGAGTAGTGTGAGATGATGCATTATGGGAGCAAGAATGGGGAGAGGCAACATACAATAAATGGCTCAGTTTTAAAGGGGTTTCAGGAACAGCTACGTGTGGGTTGACATATATAGGCTGATACGGGCTTAGCAGGTCACAGACAGCGTTTCCTAACTGAGTATAAACGCAAAATCCCAAAAAATGTGCGTGCATCACGTGTGTTGTTAACCTATCCACACTTCCCATAAAGAGGAGCACTACAGAGAGGGGGTTATAAGAGCTATTTGGCAACTGTGCACTGTAAAGGGGGCAGGACACCGAAATGGGGCAGCTTTGGTCCCTCCACCAAAGAGGAGACCGCAGAAATGTCCGCCGCACCCTAATCCGCCACAAGGGGCAGCTGCTGTCACACCTGTAACGCGATAATACTCAATAGCGTTTGTTTCTCTTCAAGGATTAGTTTGCTTGAATATATTATATCTGAAACTCAATATATATTTTGTTGCTAAACTAACAGCTGATTGTCAGGACTTTCTGGTTTAAATGCTCCTGGTCTCACACACAGGTCTGATAAGAGACAGCACACAGTGTGGGCACTGCCCTCCCGAAACACATACACACTCACACACACACAGGCAGAGACAGATATAGCGGATAATGTAAGCACTGAAATCCTACCGCCCCCACCGCTACCCTCCCAGCTCCATAGTTGGCCACTGGGAGAATTTAGAGGGTTTTCAATCAACTAAATCCCCAGCTTCTTGTTCTGTGTCAGACACGTTGCTTGTACAAAAAGACAGGAAACCAGGCGCTGTGGTAACTAACCACAGTGGACGTGCAGAGTTGAACTCACAAACTCTTCTTCCTCTCTGCTGCTGACAGTCACAGCACGAGAGCAAAGAGCATAAACTATATATCAATCAAAACACTTGAATAAGCCATCAACATACATCAACGGCTCAAACTGAGGCCATTTGTTTCACTGAAAATCGGAAGGTTGAGAATCTAGGCTAGGTGTCAATCCTGCTAGTAAGTGCTGTAAATTTAACTTGTGTAGGGATCATTTGTGTCGCCATAATCGGGCGTTACTCACACAGCCCAGCAGAGCAGATTTTTAACAGGGAAAAAGCAGCCTTTCCACAAACACACAATTTCCTCTCTGGGCCTCAGTGAGACTTAGTATTCTGGAACACAGAGACACACAGAGACAGAGTCAGAGCGAAATATACACACACAGACAGAAACAGCGAGATATAGACCCAGAGCGATTGATACTGAGACATACACACACAAATACAGAGAAACAGAGAGAGACTCCCACAGAAACATAGACATACGGAGAGACCTACAGATATGCATAGAGACAGAGCGCAAATTCACCTAACAGTATATTCTGTGAAGCGCTTTGAGACGTCTAGAAGACGTGAAAAGCGCTATATCAGATGCAAGAATAAGTATTGTGCATTACTATATAAACAGAAGTGTGTTTGTGGAGTAATGAAACTTGCCAAAGGTTTTGCCCTTCACGGGAATCGAACCACGGCCCTCTCAACTGCGAGACGAATGGTCTAACCACAAAGTTTCAACTTCGATTTCAAGATCCTCTCACTCGTTTTCAAATGACTTCATTCACTCGCAGCTCCCTACCTCTGCGCCCTGCTAACTGCCCACTCCACTACCCACTGCTTCTGCTCAGCCGGCCCAAGCCTCCTGTTTGTCCCTCGTACCCTCCGCTCCACTATTGATGGCGGTGCCTTCAGTAACGACGCAACGAACACTCTCCTACAAACCCTCCGCCTTGCCCACTCCCTCCCCAATTTCAAATCCTGCCTAAAGACCTTCATTTTTGATGGAGCTTACGCTCACCTACTCACACCCTCTCCCCCAGGCTCGGGGTCGGACTCCACCACTGCCAAACGTTCCGGGAACCTAACCGACATAATGGGCTATGTGTAAACGCAAGTTGTCCTTGTTATTGCTGTTGCAAGCTACAGGACTCCACAAATCTCCAGATGTAAAGGGACCGGTTGCTGAGGTTAAGCATTAATTTAAAAGACGATGTTGATGTCATTGATGCCCTCAGGCTACCTTGGTGCTGCTCTCTATGTCCAGTCGCTGACGAGTGTGAATTGCCACCCCCTGGTCCTTTTGTCTTTCACTCTCCTTCTCTCTCTGAGCTGCCGATCTCCTGATCACAACAAAGGGAATGGTCAGTTGCTGTTTCTGCTTCAGACACACTGATTTACAAAGCCTCAGTCTATTTGTTTGTCTGCCCGCTTTCTGGTGACGCGATCTCTTCTCTGATGCTGATTGGCCCCAGTTCCTCAACGTATACTGGAAAGACTTCTTTGGTTTGGAGGAAGAAAACACTCAGCCTAATTTTCATCTTTACGAAACCCACCTCCTGCCATCAGAGTACTTTGGGGAGAGAGGGGGAAAACAGTGGGAGAGTGAGGGCAATGTGAAGGGATTGAGAGGCAGAGATGCGATGGGAGAGAGGGGGCAATGCGGGGGATTGAGGGGAGGATGAGGGAGAAGGATGGAGGAGGAGAGCAAAGTGGGGGGATTGTTGGGGGACAGAGTGGGAGAAGGGGGAAGCTGGATAGATTGAGGGGGAGAAAGAAGTGGAGAGAGCTGAAGTGGTGGGGCAAGGTGGAGAGATTCAAGGGGAGAGAGAGGAAGAGAGAAGAGATAAAGAGCGGTAAGGTGGAGGGATTGAGAGGGAGAGAGATAAATTAAGATTGGGAGAGTGAAGTGGGAGAGATAGGCAACGTGGAGGGTTTGAGGGTGAGGAAGAGGAAGAGGTAAGGGGACAGCGAAGGGACAGAGAGGGGCAAGCTGGAGGGATTTCGAGGGAAAGAGAGGGAGAGCGAAGGGGCAATGTGGAGGGATTGAGCTGAAAAGAGATGGAGAGTGAGGAGAGGGGGGAGAGAGAGAGACGGAGCGAGGGAGGGAGAGGGGGCGTAGAAACGAGGAGAGGGTGAAGGAGAGGGGGAGAAAGGGGGGCGAAATGGGGATGAGGGGGTGAGAGAGGGGGGAGAGCGGGAGCAAAGCGGAGAGTTTGAGAGAAAGAGAGAGGATGAGAGAGCGGAGAGTCGGGGGGAGGAAGAAGTGGGTGATAATCGGGAAGAGGGAGGCGTAGAGGGGTGGTTCAAGTGTGGTGGATTAAGGGAGAGTGGGGGCTGATAGAATGTGGCAACGCGGAGTGATTGAGGGGAGAGAGGGGGAACCGATTGGGAGAGAGCTGGCAAAGTGGAGGATCTCAGCTGGATAGAGCGGGAAAGGGAGGAAGCTAAGTGGAGGGATTGAGGGAAAGACAAACGAGGAGAAAGGATGAGAGATAGTGGGAGAAAGAGGGGAGAGGCGGACAGAAGGGTAGACAGTGTGGAAGATAGAATGGGAGAGAGGGGAGCGACACAGTGCGGAGAGAGATCATAGAGAGGGTGAGAAGAGAGAGGAAGAGAGAAGGGAAGATGGGGGGAAGAGGGGGAGAAAGTGCAGCGGGTGAGGGGGGAGGGAGTGGAAGAGAGGGGGGAGAGAGAGGCAGAAAGAATGGGACAGCGGGGGGAGAAAAGAGGAGAAAAAATAGGAAAGAGAAGATTGAGAGTGAGGGGTGGGAGACAGGTTAGAGAGAAAGGGGAGACGGATGGAGATAGAGCGCAGAGAGTGTGTGGAAAGAGGGGCAAAGTGGTGGGATTGAGGGGAGACCCCTCTCAGATGCGGTGATGCCATCACTAGGTGCCCAATGACATAATGGAGCAGCAGAGAAAATTGTGAGGCTCGACTTCTGGTGCAGATTCAATGCGGCGTGTGAGCAATGGCCAAACAGTGTCCGGCAAGCAGTTTAGGCCTTGTCCTGGCCTGGGGTGATCACACACGCCTAGTCACCCCAGCTTAACCCAACCTGGTCACTCCAGCCTGGTCACACAACCCCACGGCAACCCAGCCTGCCACGCCAACCCAGTCTGGCCACCCGACGAAAGCCGAGACGGCCACACCATCCCAGCCCAATCAGCACACCCCAGCCTGAACACCCCAGCCCTGACTGGCTACTGCAGTGTGTGTGTCTCTCCGTTAATAAAGATATAATCTACATTCCTGGGTTGTGTGTCTAACGCCCTGTGTATGCTGCCACATACGTTGAAAATACAACATGGTTTTACAGCTCAAAGTAAGAAGATTTACACCAAATCTATATTCTCAGCCGTCCGATTGTCAATGAAACAATCGGCCCCAGTTTGAGCTGTTGCTATTTGTTGATGGTATATTTCAGTTGTGTTTGATTGACATATTGTTTTTGCTCTCTGTTCTCTTGCTGTGACTGTCAGCAGCCGAGAGGAGCAAGAGGCTGTGAGTTCAGCTCTGCGCGTCCGTTGTGGTTAGTTACCCAGGTGCCTGGTTTCCTGTCTTTATGTGCAAGCAATGAGACAGATGCAGGACAAGAAGCCGGGGTTCAGTTGTTGACTGAAAACCCTCCGACTTCTCACTGTGGATAGCCAGGGAACAGAGCGGGCATTGCCCCCACACTGAGATCTGCATGACCAGGGCTGCGGGTGTGTCTCTGTGTTTCGGTAGGGCAGACCCACATTGTGTGCTCTGCATGTCGAGGGCTGCGTGGGTGTGTGTTGTGTACAGGGAGTGTAGAGAGAGTAAGAAAATGGGGGAGAAAGAGTGGGGAGAGAGGGGGCAAAGTAAAGTGATTCAACTGGACAGAGGATCATAGACTCAGAGAATCGTACAGCACAAAAAGAGGCCATTCGGTTTAAAATGATTTATTTTCAGACTGTGCACTTTGGTGTCCCCCATGGTTCGGTAGGAGTTTCACTACTCTTTTTGATATATGTGAATGAATTGAATATAAAAAGCAACATTTTGAAGTTGGCAGATGACACGGAAATTAGGAATGTGATAAGCAGAGAGGAGAATGGCAGCAGGTGACAGCAGGACAAAGACAGGCTGGTGAATTAGGCAGACGCACGTCAGATGAAGTTTATTGTAGAGTATTGTGAGATGATGCATTATAGGAGCAAGAAGGGGGAGAGGCAACATACAATAAATTGCTCAGTTTTAAAGGGGTTTCAGGAACAGCTACGTGTGGGTTGACATATATAGGCTGATACGGGGTTAGCAGGTCACAGACAGCGTTTCCTAATTGAGTTTAAACGATATATCCCAAAAAATGTGCGTGCATCACGTGTGTTGTTAACCTATCCACACTTCCCATAAAGAGGAGCACTACAGAGAGGGGGGTATAAGAGCTATTTGGCAACTGTGCACTTAAAGGGGGCAGGACACCGAAATGGGGCAGCTTTGGTCCCTCCACCAAAGAGGGCACCGCAGAAATGTCCGCCGCACCCTACTCCGCCAAAAGGGGCAGCTGCTATCACATCTGTAACGCGATAATAGTCAATAGCGTTTGTTTCTGTTCAAGGATTAGTTTGCTTGAATATAATATATCTGAAACTCAACATATATTTTGTTGTTAAACTAACAGCTGATTGTCAGGACTGTCTGGTTTAAATGCTCCTGGTGTCACACACAGGTCTGATAAGAGACAGCACACAGTGTGGGCACTGCCCACCTTACACCCATACACACTCACACACACACAGGCAGAGACAGATATAGCGCATAATGTAAGCACTGAAATCCCACCGCCCCCACCCCTCCCCTCCCTGCTCCATAGTTGGCCACTGGGTGAATTTAGAGGGTTTTCAATCAACTAAAACCCCAGCTTCTTGTTCTGTGCCTGACACGTTGCTTGTACAGAAAGACAGGAAACCAGGCGCTGGGGTAACTAACCACTGTGGACGTGCAGAGTTGAACTCACAAACTCCTGTTCCTCTCTGCAGCTGACAGTCACAGCACGACAGCAAAGAGCATAAACAATATATCAATCAAAACACTTGACTAAGCCATCAACATACATCAACGGCTCAAACTGGAGCCATTTGTTTCACTGTAAATCGTAAAGTTGAGAATCTAGGATAGGTGTAAATCCTGCTAGTAAGTGCTGTAAATTTAATTTGTATTGAGATCATTTGTGTCACCATAATTGGTCGTTGCCCACACAGCCCAGAACAGCAGATTTTTAACAGAGAAACAGCAGCCTTTCCACAAACACACAATTTCCTCTCTGGGCCTCATTGAGACTTATTATTCTGGAACACAGAGACACACAGAGACAGAGTCAAAGGAAATATACACACACAGACAGAGACAGAGAGATATAGACCCAGAGCGAGTGATACAGAGACGTACCCACACACATATAGAGAAACAGAGAGAGACTCACACAGAAACACAGAAACACGGAGAGATATACAGATATGTATACAGACAGAGGGGAAATTCACCTTACATTATATTCTGTGAAGTGCTTTGAGACGTCTAGAATACGTGAAAAGCGCTATATCAGATGCAAGAATAATTATTGCGCATTATTATATAAACAGAAGTGTGTTTGTGGAGTAATGAAACTTGCCAAAGGTTTTGCTATTCACGGGAATCGAACCACGGCCCTCTCAACTGCGAGACGAATGGTCTAACCACAAAGTTTCAACTTCGATTTCAAGATCCTCTCACTCGTTTTCAAATGACTTCATTCACTCGCAGCTCCCTACCTCTGCGCCCTGCTAACTGCCCACTCCACTACCCACTGCTTCTGCTCAGCCGGCCCAAGCCTCCTGTTTGTCCCTCGTACCCTCCGCACCACTATTGATGGCGGTGCCTTCAGTAACGACGCAACGAACACTCTCCCACAAACCCTCCGCCTTGCCCCCTCCCTCCCCAATTTCAAATCCTGCCTAAAGACCTTCATTTTTGATGGAGCTTACGCTCAGCTCCCCCCACCCTCTCCCCCAGGCTCGGGTCGGACTCCACCACTGCCAAACGTTCCGGGAACGTAACTCACATAATGGGCTATCTGTAAACGCAAGTTGTCCTTGTTATTCCTGTGGCAAGCTACAGGACTCCACAAATCTCCAGATGTAAAGTGACCGGTTGTTGATTATAGACATTAATTTAAATGACGATGTTGATGTCATTGATGCCCTGAGCCTACCTTCGTGCTGCTCTCTTTGTCCAGTCGCTGACGAGTGTGAATTGCCATCTCCTGGTCCTTTTGTCTTTCTCTCTCCCTCTCTCTCTGAGCTGCCGATCTCCTGTTAACAACAAAGGGAATGGTCAATTGCCGTTTCTGCTTCAGACACACTGACTTACAAAGCCTCAGTCTGTTTGCTTGTCTGCCCGCTTTCTGGTGACGCGAACTCTTCTCTGATGCTGATTGGCCCCAGTTCCTCAACGTATACTGGAAAGACTTCTTTAGTTTGGAGGAAGAAAACACTTCAGCCTAATTTTCGTCTTTACGAAACCCACTTCCTGCCATCACAGTACTGAGGGGAGAGAGGGGGAAAACAGTGTGAGAGTGAGGGCAATGTGAAGGGATTGAGAGGTTGAGATGGGGTGGGAGAGAGGGGGAAATGTGGGGGATTGAGTGAGAGGATGAGGGAGGAGGGTGGAGAAAGAGAGTATGGTGGGGGGATTGTTGGGGGACAGAGTGGGAAAAGGGGGCAAGGTTGATAGATTGAGGGGGAGAGAGAGGAAGAGAGAAGAGATAAAGAGGGGTAAGGTGGAGGGAATGAGCGGGAGAGAGATAAATTAATATTGGGAAAGTGAAGGGGGAGAGATAGGCAAAGTGGAGGGTTTGAGGGTGAGGAAGAGAAAGAGGTAAGCGGAGAGAGAAGGGACAGAGAGGGCCAAGCTGGAGGGATTTCGAAGGAAGGAGAGAGAGAGCGAAGGGGCAAAGTAGAGGGATTGTGCTGAATAGAGATGGAAAGAGGCGAGAGGGGGGAGAGAGAGAGACGGAGCGAGGGAGGGATAGGGGACGTAGAAAGGAGGAGAGGATGAAGGAGAGGGAGAGAAAGTGGGGCGAAATGGGGAAGAGGGGGTGAGAGAGGGGGGAGAGCGGGAGCAAAGCGGAGAGATTGAGGAGAAGAGAGAGGATGGGAGAGTGGGAGAGACGGGGGGAGGAAGAAGGGGGTGGTAAACGGGAAGAGGGAGGTGTAGAGGGGTGGTTCAAGGGTGGTGGATTAAGGGAGAGTGGGGGCTGATAGAATGTGGCAACGCGGAGGGATTGAGGGGAGAGAGGGGGAACCGATTGGGAGAGAGCTGGCAAAGTGGAGGAAGTCAGCTGGATAGAGCAGGAAAGAGAGGAAGCTAAGTGGAGGGATTGAGGGAAGGACAAAGGAGGAGAAAGGATGGGAGAGAGAGGGAGAAAGAGGGGAGAGGCGGACAGAAGGGGTAGACAGTGTGGAAGATAGAATCGGAGAGAGGGGAGTGACAAAGTGGGGAGAGAGAATCATAGCGAGGGTGAGGAGAGAGAGGAAGAGAGAGGCGAAGATGGGGGGAGAGGGGGAGAAAGCGCAGTGGGAGAGGGGTGAGGGAGTGGAAGAGAGGTGGGAGAGTGGAGGAAGAGAGAGGGGAAGATGGGGGGAGAGGGGGAGAAAGTGCAGGGGGAGAGCGGGAGAGAGTGTGGCAGAGTGTGGTGAGAACATGGGGGAGAGAGAGGAGGGAGCGAGAGGGGGAGATAGAGGCAGAAAGAATGGGACAGCGGGGAAAGAAGAGAGGAGAGAGAATAGGAAAGAGAGGATTGAGAGAGAGGGGTGGGAGATAGGGTATAGAGAAAGGGGAGAGGGAGGGAAATAGAGCGCAGAGAGAGGGTGGAAAGATGGACAAAGTGGAGGGATTGAGGGAGAGACCCCTCCCAGATGCTGTGATGACATCACTAGGTGCCCAATGACATAATGGAGCAGCAGAGAAAATGGTGAGGCTCGACTTCTGGTGCAGATTAAATGCGGCGAGTCAGCAATGGCCAAACAGTGTCCGGCAAGCAGTTTAGGCCTTGTCCTGGCCTGGGCTGATAAACTAAGCCTAGCCACCCCAGCCCAGCCCAACCTGGTCACTCCAGCCTGGTCACAGAACCCCACCGCAGCCCAGCCTGCCACGCCAACCCAGTCTGGCCACCCGACGAAAGCCGAGACGGCCACACAACCCCTGCCTAATCAGCACACCCCAGCCTGATCACCCCAGCCCTGCATGGCCACTCCAGTGTGTGCGTTTCTCCGTTAATAAAGATATAATTTATATTCCTGGGCTGTGTGTCTAACGCCCTGTTTATGCTGCCACAAACGTTCAAAATACAACATGGTTTTACAGCTCAAAGTAAGAAGATTTACGCCAAATCTATATTCTCAGCCGTCCGATTGTCAACGAAACAATCGGCCCCAATTTGAGCTGTTGCTATGTGTTGATGGTATCTATCAGTTCTGTTTGATTGACATATTGTTTTTGCTCTTTGTTCTCTTGCTGTGACTGTCAGCAGCCGAGGAGGACAAGAGGCTGTGAGTTCAGCTCTGCACGTCCGTTGTGGTTAGTTACCACAGCGCCTGGTTTCCTATCTTTCGCTTCAGGCAATGAGACAAATGCAGTACAATTAGCCGAGGCTTGAATTGTTGCCTGGAAACTCTCTGAATTCCCACTGTGGACAGCGATGGAGCAGGGAGGGCAGTCCCCACACTGTAAACTCTGCATTTCCATGGCTCTGTGTGTGTGTGTGTGTGTCTCTGTGTGTGCGTGTGTGTGTCGCTTGGGTAGTCCCCACATTCTGTGCTCTGCCTGTCGAGAGCTGTGTGTGTGCGTGTGTGTGTGTAGGGAGTGAAGAGAGACACGTGGAGTCCTGTAGCTCAGTAGTTAGAGCACTCGCTTTGCTAGCGAGAGACCTGAGTTCAATTCCAGGCAGAGGGCGAAACCTTGGGCAAGTTTCCTTACTTCACACAGAGCCTAATAATAAACCCTCCAAAATCAAAAACAATAATAAATTGGTCATTTTCAATCTACGACTGTTTGTGGGACATTCCTGTGCGCAATTGGCTGCCTCGTTCCCCCACAAATATACAGTCAATTCACTTTACAGTGTTCTGTGAAGCGCTTTGGGACGTCCTCCCGACGTGAAAAGCGCTATATCAAATGCAAGGATTATTATTATTATTATTATTATAGAGAGTGAGAGAGAGTGAGCGGCGTTTGGGTAGATAGCGGGCAGCGATTCAGCTGGACAGAGAAGGAGCGGTAGGTGAGAAAGTGGGGGCAAAGTGGGGGGATTGAGAGAGAGACTGCCTATACAAAAGAGCAGACAATCCCCTCCCCAACCAGACGCGGTGATGACGTCACTGGAAGCCAGCCTCTCAATGACGTAATGGAGCGGCACAGATGATGGTGAGGCCGGGCTTCACGATGAGATTCAATCGGGCGTCAAATGGTTGAGTGAGCAATGTCCGATCAGTGTCCGGTAAGACAGTGTAGGTCCTGGCCTGGACTGGCCACCCCAGCCTGGTCACACCAGCCTGGCCACCTCACTCCAGCCCAGACTGGCCATCTCACCCCAGCCTGGCCACCTCCCCCCAGCCCAGCCTGGCCATCTCACCCCAGCGTGGCCATCTCACCCCAGTCTGGTCACCTCACCCCAGCCTGGATACCTGACCCAAGCCTGGCCACCTAATCCAAGCCTGGCTATCTCACCCCAGCCTGGCCAACTCACCCAAACTAGCCTGTCGACACCATCCCAGCCTAATAAGCACCACAACAGTCTGGCAGTCCCTGTGCGTGTGTGTTACTCCGTTAATAAAGATATAAACTGCAGGCTAAGTGGTTAAGGCCTAAGTATGCTGCCATAAGTGATCACAATACAACATGGTCTTACAGCACAAATTAACAGGATTTACATCAAATCTACATTGTGATTCGACTGCTAATGAAACAAACGGCCCCAGTTTGAGCTTTTGCTATGTGTTGATGGCATATTTCAGTTGTGTATGAATGACATGTTGTTTTTTGCTCCTTGTTCTCTTGCAGTGACTGTCAGCAGCCGAGAGGAGAATAGGCTGTAAGTTTAGCTCTGCACATCCGATGTGTTTAGTTACCCCGGCGCCTGGTTTCCTGTCTTTTTCAGCAAGCAATGACATAAAAGCAGGACAAGAAGCCGAGGCTTTACTTGTTGACAAAAAACACCTCTGAATTCTCACTGTGGACAACTATGGAGCACAGTAGGCAGCGCCCACACTGAGAGCTCTGCATGTCCAGGGCAGTGTGTGTCTCTGTGTGTCGCTAGGGCAGCCCCATATTGTGTGCACTGCCTGTCGATGCAATTGTGTGTGTGTGCAGGGAGCGAAGAGATAGTGAGAGAAGGGGGAGAGAGTGTGTGGAGAGAGGGGTCCTAGCGGAGGCATTCAGCTGGACAGAGACGGAGAGGAAGGGGGGAGAAAGTGGGAGCAAAGTGGAGGGATTCAGGGAGCCGAGGCGCATGCCCAGACTCTTCCCCTCCCACTCAGACGCGGTGATAACGTACTGCCAGCCAAACGCCCAACGACATAATGGAGCGGCAGAGATGATGGTGAGGCCCGGCTTCATGAGGAGATTCAAGGCGTCAAATGGTTTAGTGAGCAACGGCCAAACCGTGTCCGGCCAGTACGTGTATGCCCTGTCCTGGCCTGGAATGGTCAGCGCAGTCTGATCATATGAGTCCATCCCAGCCTGGCCACCATAGCCCAGCCTGGCTACCGCACCCCAGCCCAGCATGGCTACCCCATCCCACCCAGCCGATCCTGCCCACCCCACCACATCCCAGGTTAGCCACCCGACACCATCCCAGCATTGCATCTCTACCCCGGCCTGACCACTCACTCCAAGACTTGACACCCACCCCAAACCTGACCACCACATCCTGGCTACCCGAGCCAGGCTACCGCAGACCTCTCCAGCCTGGATATCTCAAATCAGCCTGGCCACCCCAGCCTGGCAACATCTATCTGGACACCCCACCGCAGCTTGGCCAGCTAACCCCAGCCTGATTGCCCAAGCCCAGCTATGCCACCCCAACGCAGACCAGCCTTGCAGCTCAATCCTAGCCGGGCCACGCTATTCACTCCACTCTGCATACCCCAGCCCAGCCCATCCTGACCACCGCAATCCAGCCTAGCCAGCCCACTGCAGAATGTTTAAATCAGCCCAGCCTGGTTACCACACACCAGCGCAGCCCGTCCACCCAATACTTGCTTGGCCTCCCCGCCGCACCCCAGCCTGGCCACAACAGTCCAGCCCATTCTGACCAACCCACCCCAGTCTGACCACCACAATCCAGCCCAGACCAGACTGGTCAACCCAGCCTGGCCACACCACTACATCATAGCCTTGCGTCCCCACCACAGCCTGGACACCCCACCCAAGCTTGGACACCCCATCAAGCCTGGCCACCACACCCCAGGCTATCCACCCCACCCTAGGCAGACCACCCCAAACCAGCCCAGTCTGGCCATCCGAAACGAGCATGGGCATCCCAGCTGGGCCACCTCAGCCTGGCCACCTCAGTCTGCCCACCCCATCCCAACCCATCACACTCCGGCCTGGCCAACCCAAACCAACCTGGTTACTCCGCAGCCTGGCGACCCCACCGCAGAGCAGCATGCCCACTTCACTGCAGCCTGGCCACCTCACCTCAGCCTGGGTACCACGTCAGATCCCAGCATGGCCATCACTTCCCAGCCCATCTCAGCCTGGCCACCCAATCCAAAAGTCGACACCCAACCCAAGCCTGGCCACCACATCCCAGGCTGTCCAACTCACCCCAGCCTGTTCCCTCATCCCACTCACCACAGCCAGGCCACGCCCGTCCAGCCCAGCTTGGCCATCGCAAACAGCCTGGCTACCCCAGCCTGGCCAACCTAGCCCAGCCTGGCCAACCCGGCCCAACCTGGCCACCTCACCGCAGAGCAAACTGCCCACTCCACCCCAGGATGGCCACCGCTCAACAGCCCAGTATAGTGACTCCAGCTTGGCCTCCCCAGCCGAGCCTGATCACTCCAGGCTGCCCTCCCGACCCTAGCTCAGCCTCGTCATCGCATCACAACCAACCCCAGCCCAGCCTGGACACACCACACCAGCCAGGCCAGCGCAGCCCAGACTGTTTTACCCTGCCCATTCTGGCGACCATATCCCAAACCAGCCCGCCCACCACATACGTCCAGACACATCATCCTGCCCTAGGTACCCCGACTCACCTCAGGCTAACCAACCCAGCACATGATGGCCACACAGCTCAATCTGGCCACCCCACTCCTCTCAAGCTCAGCGTGGCAACCCCAGCCCACCCCAGACCAGCTTGTCCAGGCCACACCACCCCAACGCAGCCTGGCCACCAAATCCCAGCCTGGCCACCCAACCCCAGCCTGGCCACCTAACCCCAGCCTGGCTATACAACACTAGCCTAGACATCCCACCCTAGCCTTGCGAACACACACAGCGAAGCCTGGCCAACCCACTCCAGCGCAGCCTGGCGTCCCCACCCAAGGCCAGCCTGGCCATCCCATACCAGCCTGGGAAACTCAGCCTGGCCACCCCTACCCAGCTCAGACCTCTTTGCCCATAAATGCCTGAACACCCCAGACTAGCTTGGCCAGCGCACCCTACACCATCCTTGCCACCTCAATGAAGCCTTTCCACGCCATCCTTGCTTGGATACCCCACCTCAACCTGGACGTCGCATCCCAGCCTGGCCAACTCACACTAGCCCAACCAATCCTAACCACCCCACCTTTCCAGCTCTGCCTCCCCAGCCCAACCTGGCCACCAGACCCAAGATTGGCCACCACAGCCCAGCAAACGCAAACCCAGCCTTGACACACCACTGCAGCCCTGCCCGTCCATCCCACCCCAGCTTGGCTGCCCCAACGCAGCCCATCCTGGTCAACCCAGCCCATTCTGGTCACACCAGCCCAGTCTGGCCACAACACCCCACCCAGCCTGCGCACCCTACCCCAGCCCAGCCCAGCCCAACTGGCAACCCCATTGCACCCCATTGTTTGTGAAAATGCCGCTGTTTCTCTGTTAATAAAGATATAAACTGTGTGGATAACGCCAATTATGGTGACACAAAAGATCTCAATACAACATGGTTTTACAGCTCAAACTAACAGGATTTACACCACATTTATATTCTCAATCGTTGGATTGTCAATGAAACAAACGGCTCCAGTTTGACCCGTTGATCTGTGTTGATAGTATATTGGATCTTTATGCGAGCTGCGAGCTCCACATGTCCAGGGCGGTGTGTGTGTGTGTGTCACTGTGTATAGTACGGCCACACGGTGAGCTCCGCGTGTCCAGGGCTGTGTGTGTGTGTATGTGTGCGCGCGCGAGTAGGCAGAGCAGTGCACACATTGTGTGCTCTGACCGTCCAGGGTGGATCCTACTCCCAAAACAATTCTATCTTCAACCATTGAATCCAAAATGCTCAACTTCTAAATCAACTCAGCCCCAAATCAACGCTGATAGACACCGACTCTCGGCTGCTGCACAATGCCAGTCTTGGTCGCTGCCACCAATATCCTGGTTGGGCTCTTCGGGACGGGTCTACTGAGTCTTTGTCTTTGGGGGAGTCTTGGCTGGGTGGGACTTCGGAGGTTCTTCATAGGGAGCCTCCGGTGGGCTTCTTCAGAGCCGTGTCTTACGGTGGCTCTACCAGAGGTCTTTCAGAAAGAATGATAAACTAAGGTCCAGTTCCTGCTGAGTTAAGGACAGAAGCTAACGATGTGGAGAAGCTGTTGGAAAAAGAGAAGGGAGTTTCTTCAGGTGTTAAAATCCATACTAGCTCAATTGCAGCTGTATGAAATCGCTTATATGGGACATGATGGCAAATGGCAAAGGAAGATGTATAGCTGAAACATTGTAATAGCGTTAACTTAGCAGCGTTTCCGGATATGATGCATAAAGAACACAATACCTCCCTGCAAAACGGGCTCAAACATTCAACTGCTAAAGGGGAAAAAAACTGAACAGAACAGCAGCATTTCATTAGTGGAGTTTTATCTGTGTATTACTCTGGACAGTAAACTCACTTCGAATCTCCAATCTGCTTTTTAATAATACTAGTAATAATGCTTGCGTTTGATATGATGTCTCAACACGTTTTCGAGACGTTTCAGAGAAGTATTCAGTATTTCAGACAAAGTATTATTCAGAATCAATGTGAATTTCTATCAGAGCACGGGAAGTAAGCACATGAAACTCACAATTGTAATCAGCAGAATGAGCAAAACTGGACATCAACCACTTATCTTTCTTTCCCCCATGCATTCCCTGACCAGGAACAAATTTTTCCGCCTCCCCCATATTGCTCAGCTCCATCCATACCTTACATCCACGACAGCCTAAACACTCACCCAGGCCTTCGTCACTTCCCAGCTGACTATTCCATTGCCCACCTCAATGGTCTCCCCAGCGCCACAATACACAACATTCCACTAACACAAAACTGCACCGGCCCGCTTTGACCAATTTTGAAATGGAGAAAATCTGCAGCTCATAAATAGAGTAGTAGAGAGTAGGTGAGTGTTTGTGAGAAATAGAAGCGTTTGGAATAATTTACAAATCAGTTGTGAGTTTTCTTTCTCCAGAATATCTTTGAGCTGATGATAGACATTCCGTTGTTAATAATAATAATGATAATAATAATCCTTGCATTTGATATAGCGCTTTTCACGTCGGGAGGACGTCCCGAAGCGCTTCACAGAACACACTGTAAAGTGAATTGACTGTATATTTGTGGGCGAACGCGGCAGCCAATTGCGCACAGCAATGTCCCACAGTCGTAGATTGAAAATGACCAATTTATTATTGTTTTTGGTTTTGGAGGATTATTATTAGGCTCTGTGTGGAGTAAGGAAACTTGCCCAAGGTTTCGCCCTCTGCCTGGAATTGAACTCAGGTCTCTCACTTGCAAAGCGAGTGCTCTAACCACTGAGCTACAGGACTCCATACATACATACATACATACATACATACAGACATACAGACATACATACATACATACATACATACATACAGACATACAGACATACATACATACATACATACATACAGACATACATACATACATACATACATACATACATACATACATACATACATACATACATACATACATACATACATACGTACATACATACGTACGTACGTACGTACGTACATACATACATACATTCATACTCTATTATGACATTTGCACTGTATTGGTAATTACTGGGACTTTTTAGGGATCAATAATGAGCTCAACTGTGGTATCTCAAATATTGTTGAATTAAACATATATTTGCAAAATCGTGGTGAATAAAGCAACATGTTTTTACTATTGTGCTGTGTTTATCCACACATTTTTGTTGCTTTCAGTAATAAAGATTTAACTTGAGAGTTGCTCAGTCCTGCTGCTTTGATGGCTTTTGAGAACATTGCAATCAAATAATGAAGCCAGACTCCAGCCTGCAATACCTCGGGTGGCCACACGGGAAGCAAATATAAGAGAAAAAAAATTCTGCCAATTGGTGTAATTTATTTGAAATCTGACGGTAAAATAATTCTGGTTAAGCCCAGAAGAAGTAATATGTTAAGCTTCAACATGAAGTCTGGGACACGCTCTACGCCCTCTCATTCAGTATCGAGAGGGCAATTGTGGTGTCCTCCATAAATGAGATCTACAACCAGCCAGGAATCTCACTGATTTCAGTGGCTCTTAAAGTGATGCTTTGGGCAGTCACTACACATAGTTTGCCGGATTGGAGACTCCTGGTTTGATCAGGAAGGAGCAGAATAGCTTCTCTTCCTTGATCGATGTGTGGGACAGGTTGCGCCTCTGTATAATATCACAGAAAGTTTAAAGATATAGAGGATAATCAGCTACAATGCGTTCTTGGATTTCCGCAAGGCCTTGGAGCTGATACCTTTCTTCAGCGTAAGTTCTTCTATAGCTTTTTGTCAATCCATATCGGCAGCTTCAGGCCTCTCCTCCACTCGCTTTTTGTTTTAGAGCTCAAAGCCTTTCCGGTTCGGCCCCTGTGGAGTAAATAAACAAAATTGCAGGAATGAGACTCACAGTGTACACAGAGTCCATGAAGCCCTTATAACACTGGCAACTATTCCAATATTAAAATGATGCTCAATTTGTCGGCAATTCCGTTCAGTGTTAACTGAAATAAAAGCGCAGACTGACTCCTCAGTGCCAGCACTGGGGGGAAGTGCTATATTAATAATAATAATGATAATCCTTCCGTTTGATATAGAGCATTATCTCATCTTTGAAACGTGTCAAAGCCCCTCACAGAATATACCGCAAAGTGAATTGACCGTAAAGTTTGTGGGAATAGCCCTATAAATTAGACGTTAAAGCTTTCTGTCCGTCTGTGCCTGATGAGGATTAAAAGTCCACTGCAATGCGTGAAAAGAGAACAACAACAACAAGATTCCATTTATTGAGCGCCTTTGCACGTCGGGAGGACTTCCCAAGGCGCTGTACAGTTGGGTCAGGACCCGAGCAGTGGGGAAATGTTCAGGGTGAGGGGAGGGAAAGGAGGGAGCGAGGAGGTGCTAGAGAGTCGAAAGGTGAGATTAAGGCACGATCAAAGAGAAAGGTCTTGAGACCGGCCTTGAAGAAGGAAAGGGAGGAAGCGACGAAGGCACTGGGGGATAGAGTTCCAGAGCCTCGGGGCTGAGAGGCTGAAGGCCCGGCCACCGATGGTAGGCCGGTTGGGGCGGGGGATGTGGAGCAGACCGGAGCCAGAGGAACGGAGGGTACGGGCAGGTAGGTAGGGGGATAGTAGGTCGGAAAGGTAGGAGGGAGCAAGGCCGTGAATGGCCTTGTAGGTGAGGGTGAGGAAATTTCCTGCTTACAGACAATCGCCCCCAGTCAACCTTAATCAATCCATCCAAGGGTGTTTGTGGCACATTGCTGTTTGCATATTGGCTGCTACATCATCCCACAAACTGCATATTTACACCAGTTTAGAGTGTATCCTGTGAAGCACTTTGAGATGCTTCAACAAAGGATAAGACGCTTTATCAAATTAAAGAACTATTATTGTCCTTAATTGTGGTAAAATCTTTTTTCATATCGTTCGGAATGGTTGATGTTAAGGGGGAAGGAGGAGGACAAAATGTCTCAAGAGGGTTACCAGACGTGAGAGCTCATAAGGAATTCCTTCATTCAGACCATCAATAAGATGAACATGGAGGGATGGAATTCGAATGTTGGATTAATCATAAAAAGGGAAAATAGAGTTGGCGTTGGCAAAGACACAATGGGATAATTTACATCTTATGCTCAATCTTTCTGTGTAGCTTCTTTCAGGAAGAATACGTTGTTTTGATATCTTCATTGTTGAGATTCCTCCTCTGTTACCCAGACTGCTTCCTTTATACACTGAACCCGCGGCTTCAGCTACATCTTTTTTGTGACTGTACCCTGACGGGATGTGTGATCTCTACTTTTTGCTCTGAAATGCGGAACGTAAGAATGCTATAGGCATATGCCACACTGACTCAGTTTGACTCACTCTCGTCTCTGTGTCAGGAAGTTGCGTGTTGAAGCTCCACGTCGGGTCATGGAATCCTCCTATTCTAAACTGACACTGTAATACAATGCTGGGGATGAGCTACATTGTTGGAGGTGACACCCTTCGTTTGAGAATCCATATGCAGTCCACGGAGAAGCGCTTCTCCCGAAAAGAAATGCAAATCTACTGGGATCATCCTTGTGTGACAGATTACTGCTATCTGGATAGATTGTATACATTAGGCCTCTCATCACTAGAGAAGAGATGTTCAACATGGGACGCCAAAGAAGGATCTACAACTATAAAATGATTTCTTAAGGTTAGAAAATGGACGATGAATTTCGTAACAAAGGGTCACAAATCTAATTGTTACGATGGGATCCAAATATGACGGATTTTAGAGGAAGTTAGACACATGAAGAAAGAGGGAATAGAAGCGAGGGAGGTTGGAGCACGGAGAGACAGCAAACACCGGCATGGACTCGCTGGGCCAAGTGGTCTGATTCCGTGCTGGAAATAAATGTAAAATATATTTAGTATTGTGCTAATTACCTCCTCCCTTTTCTTTCTTGCTAGATTCCTCTTCCTGGCTTCCATCCTCAATTTGTAGCGTTCGCTGCTGAGACTTAAACAACAAAGTGCAGCTCATATCAAGGATTGATTTCCAAACAGATTGATTTCAAGATCTTCTGGATACTTTTGAAATCCCTTCATGCTCTCGCACCTCCCTCCCTTTCACATCTGATTACCAGCCACTCCACCACCAGCTATCTCCGTTCGGCTGGCTCCGACGTTCTGATAATCTCTCGTCTTCTCCACGATTAAGTGGCTGGAACTTATTCCCACAAACTCTCCATCTTCCCCCCTCTCTCCCCTCTGTCAAAACTCGTCTAAAACCACTACTTTTTGATTGTGCTTACGGAGACATACACCTCCCTCTCGCTCTCTCAGACTCCTCCGCTGTCAGGCGCTGTGGGATGCTACCTCACGTGAAGGGCCAATAAGTGTGACATTAATGGGGTATGTGGTATTAATGATGTGTGTGAGGTATTACTTGTGTGTATATGCTATTAATGGTGCTTGTGGGTTATCAGTGGGGTGTGTGACATATTAATGGGGTGCGTGTTATTAAGGGCTGAGTAGTATTAACGCGCTGTATGGTATTGATATGGCATTTGGTATTAATGGCTTATGTAGTACTTATCGGGTGTTTGGATATAAATTATCTCTATGCTATATTAGTATTATGTGTGATATTATTTGGGTGTAGGGGTTATTAACGGGGTGTGCAGGGTATTATAATAATAGTAATAATAATCCTTGCTTTGATATAGCGCTTTTCACGTCGGTAAGACGTCCCAAAGCGCTTCACAGATCACACTGTAAAGTGAATTGACTGTATATTTGTGGGCGAACGCGGCAGCCAATTGCGCACAGCAGTGTGCCACAACCAGCCGTAGATTGAAAATGACCGATTTATTAATGTTTTTTGTTTTCGAGGGATTATTATTAGGCTCTGTGTGGAGTAAGGAATGTTGCCCAATGTTTGGCCCTCTTCCTGGAATTGAACTCAGGTCTCTCACTTGCAAAGCGAGTGCTCTAACCACTGTGCTACAGGACTCCACAGTGGAGTGTAGCGTAACAATGGGTTGTGGTGTATTAATGAGTTGGTGTTATTAATAGAGTATTGGGTATGAATTCGTGGTGTTATTAATGGGGTGTATGGTATTAATGGGGTATGTGGTATATTATTGTGGCGTGAATGGTATTAACTGGGTGTGGGGTTTTCATGGAATGTGGGATATTAGTGGATGTGGCGCATGAATTCAGGGTGTTAGTAACGCGATGCATGGAATTGATGGGATACGTGGTGTACTAATGTGGTGCGGCGTATTAATTAGTTGGGATTATGAAAGTGGTGTTGGGTACAAATGGGGTACGTTTTGTAATCATTGGGTTTGTGGTCTAGGAATGGAGAGTCTGACGAATTAATGGAAATTTGGCGTATATTAATGAGGTATGTGGTGTATTAGTGTGGTCTGTGGAGTAGCAACGGCGTGTATGTGGTATTATTGGAGGCTCTGGTGTTAATAGTGCATTGGGTATTAATGTATTGTGTCGTGTTAATACGGTGTGTGGTATTAATGGGTGTGGGGGTATTTATTGAATATGTGTTATTAATGGGGTTTGTGGTACTAATGTGGTATGAATTGGGTGTGTGGGCTATCATTGGTGCGTGTTGGGGGTAATTAATGAGGAATATGATGTATTAATGGATTGTGGAGCATTAATGTGTTGTGGGGTACCAATGGAGTGTGTGGTATTCATGTTGTGTGGGATAATAATGGGGTATCGAGTATTAAAGAGGTGTGTGGCATCAATGTGGTTTTAATGGCATGGGTGGTATTAACAAGATTGCAGTGACTGTAAATTTTGTGAGTGTAACCCGGTAGCCAAGGGCACAGCAGTGTCCCACAAACTGCCGTCTGGTGAGGGACCAACTTGTTATTTTTCGCATGGAATATAACAACGGAAAGTCATTTACCAATCGACTATCAACCAGGTTCCTGCATAGCTGGTGAATTAAAGTGACCAAAAATAATCACTCTCACTCAAACTCACCCAAATCCTCACACAGACACTCTCACACAAATCCTCTCTCTCTCGCTCTTTCTCTCTTACACAAACACACACACACACACTGTCACAGTCCCTCTCTGTCACAGACTCTCTCTTTACCACATTCTCGCTCTCTCATTCTTTCCCACTGACCTGAGCCTCTATCAGCCCCAGTTGTCCAGCAGTTCGGGGCCGCTCTCTGCGGATGTTCCTCGACCATGTTTGAGCTTCTCCTCCGTCAAGCTTTACACTGTCCCCGCCCATTCTCTCCCGGGTGGTCCATTCCTAACACCGCCCCCTCAGTCAGAGCACCGTTACTACGTCACCGCCTACGCATTGGCTCATTCCAAAACCCGCACCCTCAGCCGCAGCTTCCCATTGGTCTGCCTCCACTTGAATCAATAGTCGCGCTCTGATAGGTCCAGGTCCTTATCAATCATATCCACTCCTACCTCGCGGTCTCACCACCCGCCACACTTTCCACGTCGACTCGCTTTCCATTGGTCCATTCAAACACACGCCCACAAAGCCAGAGCTTACCATTGGTCAGTTGCGTTTTCAATAATATTATTTCATCTGATATGTCCTTCGCCAGGTCAACTATCTGCCCTCCTTCCTGTCTCGCACACTCTTTCCAACCGTCACTATCTCTCCGCCAATTCGCTGCCGATTGACTCCTTCCAACACTTCCCAGCTTTGGATTGGTCATCCCAGCTGTCAATCTTCTGCCCTCCCAGTCCTTCATGTCTCCCCTCTTTTCCCCCAGCCTGGGTTTACCAGCTGTCAGTGGGAACCAGCCTCAAAGTCCATTGGCATGGCTTTTACGGGGCTTATAATCCCTTCAATTTTTTGTAAAACTGATAAAAATTCGACCGCTTCAACCCACGACTGTATGTAAAGTCGTTTCTCGATGACGTGATGAGGCGCTGTACAACTGCAAGGCTGATCGTTGTTATTATACACATTTGCTTTCTTGCGAAGTCCAGCATCAAAGGCGCTCTCCAAATTTACCTGTCCGTGTGACCAAAGGAATTTTATCTCTTGTCGTAACTCAGCAGGTTATTTGTTTTATCCTGGCAGAGATATTCTGATATGTGTTCGCTGAAACCGACAAACAGATAGACACACACGCAGACACAAATAGATATAAACACACAGACACAAACACACACATACGAACAAACACAGACAGACACCGGAACACATACAGACTTACACAGTCACACAAACACATCACACACGCAGGCACACACATAGACACAAACACACACACACACACTGGCGCGCACACAGACAGACACACAGAGACTCTTATCTCCTAATGTGACCAGATACAGACTGGAGTTGACGCTGTTCCACTGAAGGTGATTGAGAAACAGCTTCACCTGCGAGGACATTCAGCCCCGTTTGTCCCTCCCTTTCCGCCTCTCTCCATCCCATTTTCTCTCCTCGGATCCCCAATCCCATTCTCCCTCTCTCTCACGTCTCCCAATGTCTCTCTCCTTCTCGCTCCTCTGTCTCTTTCTCTGTCTCACTCTCTCACTTTTTCTCTCTCTCACTCTCTTTCTCTCTCTCCCTCCCCTTGTGTCTGGAGCTACTGCCATTGTTCTTTTGTCACTCTCCCCTTCTCTCCATACCTCCCCGTCTTTCTCTCTCTCTCTCTCTCCTTCTCTCCCCCCTTTTCCGTCTTGCTCTCACTGCTCACTCTACCCCTCACCGTCTTTTTCTATCCTTTTCACCTTCTCTCTCTCTCTCTCTCTCCCGCTACTTCTCTCTCCCCCCTCAACGCCTCTCTCTCTCTCTATCTCTCTCCCGCTACTCTCCGTTTGTCGAAGCCGCCGCCATTGTTCTTTTCTCTCTCTCTCTCCAGCCGCCGTCGCTAATGCCGCCAAGCGCGTGACAGGCAGGCTACACACGCGGTGACGTCGGCACGTCAACTCGAACGTGTGCGTGTGTGTGTTTGTGACAGGCTGTAAGTCACCTATCCCCAATTGGGGCTGTCACACTGCACGGCACTACTTCCATATTCCATATTGCACGGCACAGCTTCCCCACTGCGAGTGACTCTCTCTTAATTCTCTTCCTCCCTCATGTGGTGACGCCAATGCGTTGGCCTCCGCCCCACACTTTCCCTAACGTGCAACATCAGCACGTCTCCTTTCTCCCTTCATCGCGTCTCTCAGGAGGCGGCGACACCAAACCAATATTCTATCCCTTTCCCCTGACGCCCTATGTCTCCTGGTAACCAATGATTAAGCAGAAGGAGACAAAGAAATATGCCCATTATTAATAATGTGATTGTTTTAATTTTAGTGTTATTATTCCGCCCGGCTGGTATTCAGGCTGTACCACTATTAAGCTCCGAGAAGGTGCACTGTGTGAAGGGCGCTTTATAAGAGCAAATTGTTATTATTATATTATTCTTAATGTTATTTTCTGTTAACGACAACAACAACTTTTATTTTTATAGCGCTCTCCACGCTGGGCGACCTACAAGAGCTTAGCATTTGTGGAGCGCGATATTGTATTGTGCTCACAAAACAATTGCATATGTATACAACCATTGTTAAAATCAACCAAATAATTATAACATCTATTAAATTATACAATTTAATACACCTGAGTACCCAATGAGTGCGTTTGTCAATACAATGTGTTATAGTAATCATAATAATCCTTCCATTTGATACAGCGCTTAACACATATTCGAGACAACAACAACAACAAGATTCCATCTATTGAGCGACTTTCACGTCGGGAGGTCGTCCCAAGCCGCTGACGTCGCAAAGCGCTTCACAGAAAGTGAAATGAGTGTATATTTTGTGGGTGAAATGCGGCAGCCAATTGCTCACAGTAATGTCACATAAAAATAAACATGTAGAATAATAATGCCTCCTTTCGCCCATAAAAAGAAACAGGCACTACAATTTACAGTATATCCTGCGAAGCGCTTTGAGACACCTGAAAGACATCATCAGCCTCTATATTAAATGCAATGAGCATTATTATCGTTAAAATCTGATTGGAGATGCAAATCCATTTTCTGTCCAGAGAAATGTACAGACAAAATTCCTCTGCAGAAATTTTGCTGGTCAGTCTGGTTCTTTTCCTTCCTTTTGCATTGAATGGATTCCTGTAGCTGAGTGTTTAGAGCATTCGCCTCGCAAGCGAGAGACGTGGGTTTGATTCCCGGCAGGACGAAACATTGGGCCAGTTTCCTTATTCCAAATGCCTGTTAATATTCCCTCAAGAAAAATATGTAATGAGTTCGTCACTTCAATCCATGACTGTTTGTGGGACACTTCTGTGGTCGCAATTGGCTGCCGCATTTTGCCAGGAATAAAATAAGGTCAGTTCACTTTACAGCATATGCCATCAAGCGTGCTGAAATGTCTATGAGAAGTGAAAGGCGCTAGATCACGTGCAAGGATTATTAGCATTATTAATAAATGTTTGAGCCCTTTCGCAGGGAGGTTTGCGTGGTTTGAACTTTATATCCGGTAACACTGCTTAATTAATGCCACAACAGTGGTTTAGCTACGCATCATCTTTTGCCATTTGACTCACGTCCAATATTAACTCTTTGGTACAGTTTAAATTGAGCTGGCAGGGATACTAACACCTGGAAAAAATTCCTTCTCTTTCCCAAATAGCGTCGAGGGATTTTTAAGATGTTTCCTCAACACAACACAAACTTGACCTCAATTTATCATTTCACCTCAGAGCCTTAGACAGACAGAGGGTGAGAAACTAGAGTGTGAGAGACACTGTGTGTGAGAGTCTGACAGTGTGAGATATGCAGATTGAGAGAGAGACTGAGAGTATGAGAATCACATTGTGTGAGAGAGAATGCGAGAGACATAGTTTGTGAGAGAGAATCTGAGTGTGGGAGAAACAGTTTGTGGGAGAGAGAGAGAGAGAGACAGAGGTTCAGAGATAGGCCTTGTGTGGAGGGGCAGGGGGAGCACTATGTGAGCAGAACATAATCTTGGAGCCAGTTCAACTTCCATAATTCCCCGCTTAATATTCCCCAAAGAGGAGGATAATAATCCTTCCATTTCGTACAGAGCCTTTCATGTTACGAGGACGTCACAAGTCATGTCACACGATATACTGTGAAGGGAAGTGACTGCGTATTATGTGAGTGACCGTTTGGCACAGTAATGTCCCACAAACAACCATAGAGTAAATGAACAATGCTATTGGGGATTGTTGGCCAGAATAAAACAAAAGGCTGGCTCGTCTGGTAATTTAATCCGAGATCTCTCAATCTTTGCTTGAATTTTCAGCCCGAAGAGAGAATCCTACCCGTCAACCAACCAGACACACTCTCTAGTTTCGAATAAACATTCCGAATCAAATCCAAAATTTTACCTTATTTTCCCATCACTTACATTTCCATTATGCGGGTTTCAAAATGCACCCACTCAAAGGTCTTGCTTAAATCGGCTTAGTTAGTTTTCTCTGAATCTTACAACTTTCTGTGAACTTGTACAAAGTCACAACCTGTCAACACATTGCAAATAGAGCAGAAGCCAGCTTGCTCCTTCCTGATCAAATCATGAGTCTCCAATCCTGGAAAGCTATCTGCACTGACGGCCCAAAGTACAACTTTAAGAGCGATGGAAATCAATGAGATTCCTGAGTCGTTCTGGTTCTCTCTTGTGGAGAGACACCACAATTGCCCTCCAGACATTTGTAGAGAGGAGAGCGAGAGATTGCCGTTGAGTTTAACATATTAGTTCTCCTGGACTTAATGAGAATTATTTTACTCTCAGATTTACATGAACTATAGTAATTTGCACAAACAGTATTTGCCAGTTTCCCCTCTTGTAAATTGACAGCTGAGTTGCAGCTTGAAATGCAGAATTATATACTCACCCTGTGGTCACTCGAGGTACTGCAGTCTGGAGACTGGCTTCCTTATCTGATTGTAATGTTCACAAAAGCCGACAAGACAGCTGGGCTGGTGAACTCTCAAGTTAATTCTTCATTACTCAAAGCAACACAAAGGCCTGGACAGATGCAACACAACAGTGGAAACACGTTGACTTATTTACCACGATTTTGCGATTATATATTTAATTCAGCAATGTTTACAGATGGGATATCAGCGATTCAGCAGCTTTCATAGCTAATCAGAATAGTCCCAGCAAAGAGATACAGTTCACAGATCCCTCTTGAGAGCAAATGTATAAATTAACAATGGAATGTTTATCATCAGCTCAAAGCTTTTCTGGAGAAATAAAGACAACTCGCACATTTCTTTAAGTGAATTTTCAATTATTTTAAAACCTACTATTTCTCACAAAAACTTACATGCTTGCCTATTTATCTGTATCTGAGCTCTAGACGTTGTCCATTGGAGAACCGTACAGAAACCTGAAAGGCACAGCCGATCTTCCTGTATGTTGTAACACCGAATACAAGAAATAGCAGAGAATGATCCAGAGAAACAAGCCATTCCGCTCAACTGTTCCATCTCCCCCACAAACACCACCTCCCCCCAAGCCATTTATTCCTCATCGACACTCTTCTATTGCCAACTCCTACAGCCCTCGGTTGCCCTCTGCTACAGGTTCTATTGCCCTCTCTTATACTTCTCTATTCCCCTCTCCCAAACCCCTCTTTTCACCAATCCCACTCCACCATATTCTCTTCTAAACCCACCGGGTTCCCACTTAAATGGAGTGAAATGCTGTAGCTCATTGGTTAGAGCATTCACTTTGCAAGCGAGAGACCTGGGTTAGATTCCCGGCAGGTCGAAACTTAGATAACTGCTGTGCGCAATTGGCTGCCACAGTCACTTTACAGTCAAGTCACTTTACAGTCTATTCTGTCAAGCGCTTTGCGATGTATAGAAGACGTGAAAAGCGTTATATCGATTGCAAGGAATATTATTAGGACACACCCTCATTTTTAAAGCGACTTTCATATCAGGAGACGTCCCTGGAGTACTGAGCAAAGAAGGAAGTAACTTAGACGTGATCAAGTTTAAGTAACTGAAAAGAGGAAGAGGGAGATCAGATACAGATGCTTAACCAACAGCGGAAGTCTGTGCTATACCCATTCCATATTTACTTACATTTGTCTCCAGTCTATATTGTTCCGTCCAAACCTTTCACGGAGTTTCACAGGAATGTATGTGTAAATTACCGTGAGAGCATGTTTGTTGGCGAACACAAACACACAGAGAATTTGCTCACAGCAATGTCCCAAAAACAGGCATGTGTTGAATAACCAATACAAATCCGAGGAATTGTACAATGTCACTTCACCTTTGCATAACCTTCGTCACGATGTGTGTCCAGGTCAGCCCACATCTTCCTGTCACGTCTTTACTTACCGCATTAAATGCAACTTACTACGGTGTGTGTGAGTGTATGTACGAGTGACGGAGAGAGAGAGAATGCGGCATTTGTTGTAAGGATTTCTGTAAATGAGTCATGCTGCTTCCATATGGTCTTTGCAGAGAACGAGCGACAGAGAGAGAACGAGAGAGAGTGAAAGTCTGAGTCTCTGTTCCGCAACTCTGAACGTCGCTCAATATCGATCGCTAAGTCTCAGCTGTGGTTCGTCTGTGTGCTTGTTTCACAGCTCAGGCTGAATGCGTGTTTCTGTGTCTGCTTCTCAGTGCGCGTGTGCTACTCCATCTCTCTTTGTGTAACACGGAGCTCAGTGATCCTGGCAAAAGCTGCTCCTGAGTAGTTTAACTCCAAGTCTGCAGAGCCCCCACCCCGTTGAAAAAACACGCAAGTCTCCAGGTTCTGCCCTTCACACGAGCTGTTCCTCATCCTCGTCATGGAGCCATTGTTTCTTATCTTCTGTGAGTATTGTTTCGCGCCCAATCACGGGTAAGCTCATCCAGAGAGATGGGAAGGGGAGAGGAGTGAGAGGTGACATGCATGACCCTCAACTCTCCTTCCTACTCCACATCGGAGCCATGACCCGCTCTACCTTCCCTTCCCTCCGAAACATCGCCCGGCTACTCTCTCACACCGCAGATCGCAGGAACCCTCATACACGCATTCATAACAGCCAGGTTTAACTGTGCAAACTGTCTGCCTGTTGACCTCCCCAACTCCTTCCTACATAGGCTGCAGCTGTTCCAGAACTCTACAGCTCTTGTCCTCCCCTGCACCAGGTTCCGTGACCCTACCAACCCCATCCTCGCCCGACTCCATTGGATACAGTTCAAGATACTGGTCTTTCACGTTCAAAGCTCTCCATAGCCTCGCTCCCCCCTACGTGCGCAACCTCCTGAGCTCCTATCAACCTAAACCCTACCTCCGCTCAGCGGGATCCACGCTACTTCACCTCCCCCGAACTTGGGCGGTTTGGCCTTGAACCACTTTCCACCCACCCTATGGAACTCCATTCTGCAGTACGGCCTCCACCCCCGCCTGGCGCATTGCTTGCCTCGTTCAAGACCAATCTCAAGTCCTTCCTCTTTGACCGTGATTTCGATCCTCCTCCTTTGCTACCTGCACTCCACCCTCCTTAATCCAGATGCCAAGATCGGGTCCGAAACGTTGTCCACACAGCGACTTGGTCCGTAAACCCGACATGAAATGTCACATACAAATGCAATTGTTTGTGTTGAATGAGAAAGGAGTGGCGACAGAGGATCGAGGCGTGAGAACGGGAGAGATACCAGAGATAAGAGAGAAGGGAGGTGAGAGAGAGCATAGAATGAGACGGAGTGGGTAAAAGAGGGAGAGTAAGAAGAGAGAGAAGTGAGATGATAAAGGGGGCAATAGAGAGAGGAATCACTGGGCGAGCTAGGGAGTTGAAAGCCCGGAGGAAGAGCGAGGTTGGGCGGCAGGAAAAAGTTATGGGGACAGAGAGGGTGAGACAGAGGGGGAGATGGAGGTTCTTTGCGATTGGCTGGGAGGAAGAGATGAGTTCAGAGAGACGTGTAATGGGAGAGGGAGATGAATGGCGAGCATCAGAGGGTGGGGTAGCAAAAGGGGGGGCAGATGGGAGAGAGGTTCTGGGAGCACGAGAGGGAGAGGGTGGGGTGGAGGTTGGAAGAAAGGCCAGGGAATAGGAAGGGTTAGGGGTGGGGAGAGGGAGTTGGAGGGCCAGAGGTAGGGGGAGGGTGGAGGAGACGCAGATAAAGAGACAGTGGGATAGGGACGGAAGAAGGGAGAGCCTTCTGCTGTTATCACTGGCACAGAGAAGGTTGAAGGGTATCGAGGTCTTTGCAACGATATAGTTCTCCTGGTCGCTTCCCCACATGAACCTATATTGCGATGTATTACTATATTGCTACATAAATGCAAGTTGTCCAAATGTAAGTTGTTGTTGATGGGGATCGGGAGAGGAACAACCAGGAAAAACAACAGGCAGTGAGCACACTCCTTACCGAAAGGCAGAAACATTGTGTTCTGCCTATTAACGGGATTTGAGATGAATGTATTTTTATTAGTATTAGTATTAATATTAGTATTATTATTATCTCTTTCTCGGGGGACACCGAACCCCATCTTTTCCAATGCTCGAAACAGAAACAATCCTTGAAGAAAATGTCGTTCAGCCCAATGGTGTGATTGTGAGTTTCTGAAAGAACTCTTGGTTCAGTCAGATTGACTCCTCTCCCCATCGTGTCTATTCACATCCACTGCACTCTCTGTCTCCGCATCGTGTCTCTGCTGGTGCTCGCTCCCCCACTGGAGCTTTCTACGCTAATCCCATTACCTGCTCTCTATTTCTCCCTGTGCGGGTCGTCGTTCTACACTGGAGCCCTTCATGGCGATGATATTAAATAGCGGTCCTGTAGCTACGGACCTACCATTTACGGTGTGAGAAACTGGGCAGATCATATCCCTAACTATGTGAATTACTGCAATACTACTTGCTGATTTTATCTTGCATTTTTTCCTTGTGCAGTGATATTTCTGGAGAGAAAGACGGTGGAATGTGCAGGTGAGTGACACAAGCTGCTGTGGGAACATTACATGCTGAGAGCGAGACTCGATCTCTCTTCACCTCCATCTGAGGAACAGGAAGAGAAGCTATTACACAATCCAGGTGAAACTCGCGTTTGAGTGGAGCTGCCCAAGGTCTGTTGATTAATAGATCGCTACCCTGAGGAGTTCTGTGCCTTGGGAAGGGGTCGTGCCCTGGTGGGAGAGGCTCTGACCTGTGGCGAATGGCTGTGCCCTCAGGGAAAGGGCTGTGCTTTGCGGGGTTGTGCACTGGAAAGTGGCTGTACACCGGGGGTTGGGGGGTAGAGTAAGTGCCCTGGACGTGCTGTGTTCCTTGGAAGTACTCTACCTGGCGGAGGGCTGTGCCTTGTTAGGGCTGTGCCTGGTTAGAGATGCGCTGGGAGCGGTGGGGGCTGAGAATTGGGTGTGTTGGGTCTATGGGATGCCTTGCTGTGCCTTGGCTTGGGTTCTGTGACCTGTGGTAAGAGGATGGCCGCAGGGGTGGTGTGCGGCTGGCTGTGCACTGGGTGGAGGGCCGATACCTTGGAATGGTGTACGGTGAGGAGGGGCTTTGCCCTGGGGCCTAGTGGCTGTGCACTGTTTGGGGCTGTGCGCTTCGTGGGGCTTGTGTCTGGGGCGGCGGCAGTGCCTGCGCTGGTGTCAGTGCCTGGGGTGCTGTGGCCTGGGGCGGTGGGGCTGGGCAGTGCGTTATTGGCTGTGTCTGAGGCGGTGCAATTCTGAGAAACGGTCCCTCCAGTCACTGCCCGTCCCCCCGTGTTACAGCCTCTTCAGGGCACTGCCCGTCATACCGGGTTGCCTGAGGGTGGAGCTGTACACTGTGGTGAACTGAGCCGAAGAGGCTCTTTGCCGAGTTGGGCTGTGCCTTGCATTTGGGTTGAGTTATGCCTGAGATAGTTTAAACATTTGTGGCTGTGCTTTGCGGGCTACGGCTTGTGTCTGGTTGTGCACAAGTGGGGAATTACTGTACCCGGCTTTGGTTAGTGGGGGACGCTGTTACTGTGGTCGTGTTGTATGTTATGCTGAATTTTTGTACCCCAAATAACCACCATACACTCCGAAATAATTATGCCTTAAGTGGCTGAGCTGTGAGGCTTCGGCCAGTATCCTGTTACCGTGTTTATAATGTAACTTCCTGAGTTTGTGCAGCAACTGTGGAACTTGACCTGACACAAACCTGAGCCGTTAATATACTAATCAAACCACAATGTCTGTGTCTGTTTCTGCGTGTCTGCCAATAGCGCAATAACCGAGTGACGAAATGACATAATTTGTACCTCAACGGAAATATCTTGCCTTGCCGAATGTCATGGGGATTCTTTCGGGGATTTCTTCACGTTCATGAGCTATATTTAAAAAAACATTAACTGAGTCCCAAAGCATGAGATTTGCGTTGCATTCTGCAACAAATTACAAACTGTTTTAGTGAGATACATATGTAGTAATACATTCTGTAACAAATTAGAAAAGCATGGGCATAATTTTGGGGAATTTGCTATCATTATGTAAAGTGTATAATATAGAATACAATCATATATATACAATTTAATAATCTATAGTAATCTTAAATAAACTGTCATATTAATCGTTGCATTTTATATAGCACCAACACGTCTCGATGCGCTCCATAGAATCTATTGCAATGTGAAATGTCCATATACTTTATGGGCGAAACGGGGCAGCAAATCGCGCAGAGCAGTGTCCACAAAAAGTTATGGATCGAGAGACCAAAATATTAATTTTTAAAAAAGGATTATTGTCCCCGGTAAAGAGATTCACTAGTTGAGTAATGAGTTTCTACTGGCTGCTAGGTATACAGAGGCATGTGGAGTGCGGAAACTTGCCTAACAATTCGCCCTGCCCGGGAATCTAAATATAAAATATAAAAGTATATAAGTATAAAATTGAAATATAATGTATAATAATCTAACACAAGTCTAATAGTTTAATATAATTATAATAATCTAACGTAAATTACAATAATATGAAGTAGAATAACACTATTCTTTGTTTGTTTGCAAACGTAGTTAGTTGTGTAATAAACTGTTACTGTTCATGTCACCCGGGTTCGGGACTGTATGTCGCCAGCAGTCACTGCAACCATTATCATGATTACTATTGTGTTGCACTGTTTACCACCCAGACACCCTTCCTGTGTGACAGGTATTGGTGTACATTTGCATTGTATTGTGTTATCCTGGGTGACTGGAAATAAACAAGAAGCAGATTCTTAATAATGTGTGTGATATTTTACAGAGAATGTGAGTGTGAGGCTGGTGAATGGCAGCAGCCCGTGTGGCGGGAGAGTGGAGGTTTACCATGATGTACAATGGGGCACAGTGGATGGTACCGGCCAAACCTATGACTATTTGACCTGGGATATGAAGGCGGCGGCTGTAGTGTGTAAGGAGTTGGGCTGTGGACCCGCGCTGTCAGCACCAGGAGGCGCTCACTTTGGCGAAGGCTCAGGCTACATTGTGACATATGATGTTCAGTGCATAGGGAACGAGTCTGCTCTGAGTGAATGTCCCTCAGGGACCTGGAATCACTACTCCTGGTCACACTCCTACGATGTCGGCGTCATCTGCTCAGGTAAATAATTCATTCTCTGATCATTTTTCACTGATCATGATTTCAGTAAACCACAGATTGAGATGCTCTGATAAAGTTTGTATGACACAATCTGTTTATTATGATTAAACCGGAGGATGGGGCTTGTACATGTGCATTGTATTATAGTATCCTGGGTGACTCAAAATCAAACAGGAAACAGATTCCTAACACTCTGTGTGATATTTTACAGAGAGTGTGAGTGTGAGGCTGGTGAGTGGAGGCAGCCGGTGTGCCGGGAGAGTGGAGGTTTACCACGATGGACAATGGGGCACTGTTGATGGCACTGACGATAACGATGATCTGACTTGGGATATGGCGGCAGCGGCTGTGGTGTGTAACGAGTTGGGCTGTGGAGCCGCGGTCTCAGCATCAGGAGACGCTGAGTTTGGGAGGGGCTCAGGTCTCATTGTGGTGTACAATGTTCAGTGCAGAGGGAACGAGTCTGCTCTGAGGGATTGTCAGTCACGGCCCTGGAGTAACTATTACTGGTTGCCACACTCATATGATGCTGGCGCCATCTGCTCAGGTAAATAATTCATTTTTTGTCCATTTTTCAATTCTCATATTTTCGATAAACCACGCTTTGAGAAACTCTGATAAAGTGTGTAACGCACAATATATTAGTTTATTCGTATTAAATCCGGGAGGGGGTCAAGCCATGGACTTGGGGTCACTGCTCAGCGTCACAGATGTCGGCGTCATCAACTCAGTTAAATAACTCTGCCTCTTATCATCAACTCGCACTCAGAGAGGGGGTGTGGTGATCACGGTGGGGGAGAGTGGGAGCACGGAAGGGAGCAAAGGAAGGGCACGGGGAACACGGGAAGTTGTGAGCACAGCGGAGTTCACAGGGAGGTGAGCACTGTGGTGGTGAGAAAGAAGGGGCGATGAGCACTGATTGGTGAGTAAGCTCATGGGGCTGAGCACAGGGAGTTTGAGTACCGAGGCCTAATTAAAGGAGGGTAAGCACTGGTTGCTAAGTACAAGTAGCATAGGTTAAGCTCGGGGTGAGCACAGGGGGACATACATGGGGGTGTTGAATACGGTGGGGGGGGAGGGGGGAGCAAAGAGGCGCATGAGTAGAGGGAGTGATCAAAGAGGGTGAGCACAGTGGGGTTGAGCTCAGGTAAGTGAGCATGGAGGGTGAGCACAGGTTGGGGTGGGCACAGGGGTATGAGCGAAGTGGGGGGCGACCACGGGGTATGAAAAAAGGAGATGTGTGAGTGTGTGAGTACAGAGTTGGGTGGAGCACAGGTTGTGTGAACTGGAGGGGGAGCACAGTAGGTGATGGGCAAATGTGGGGGCGTTGAGCAAAGTGGGATTTGAGCACAGTGGGGGTGAGCAAACCAGGGGTTGAGCACGGTGGGTGCGAGAAAAACGGGTTATAGAGAGGTGGGGAGAGCACACGGTGTTTGCATTGTGGGTTAGGCTGGGGTGTGAGCTCAAGGCTATGATCGCAGGGGGCTTTGAGCTCAAGGATATAAGCTGAAGTGTGCGAGCGCAATGATCGAGTACAGAGTGGGGTGTGAGATGAAGTTTGTGGACTCAAAGGTGTGAGCAACGGGGGTGAGTATAGGGGGAGTTGAGCACTGGCAGAGGGAGATGTTCATAGGGGCAATGAGAAACGTGGGGGAGCACAGGTTGGGGGATAAGCACAAGGAGTTGAGCACAATGGATGTGAACAGAGATTGGAACCATAGGTGGGAGGATGAGAACGGGAAAGGGCAAATAAGGGGGTGAGTAGCTTGAAGTGAATGCAGGAGTGAGCACTGGGTGGGTGAGTACAGCAGGTTTGGCACAGGTATTTTAGTAAATGGAGAACAGCGCAGGCTCGGTGAACACAGTGGAGTGAGCACAGGATGAGTTCACGTGTGTGAGCACAATGGGTGGTGAGGACAGTGGGGGTGGAGATAAGGGTGGTGAGAACGGGGCCGTGATAGCGGGGAACAGGGATATCTGAGGGTGAGAAAAGGGGCTGACAAATTGGGGTTGAGCACAGGTTTGGTAAACACGGGGAAAGGTATTTGTGCTGCGAAGGGCGCAGTACAGAGGGAGTTGTGAGCAAAGGGTTGTGCACAATCCGGTGATAATCACAGGGAGGGGGTTTGAACACAAGACGGTGAGCAATGGGATGGTGAGAAAAGGGGAATGAGTACAGGTGGTGTGTACAGAGGGGGAGCACAGCGTGGATGAGCTCAGGCTAGGATGAATCACAAACAGGGGAGCAGCGGGAGCAGCAAGCAGACCCGAAACGTGAGCCGCGATGGGGGTAGAACATGGATCTTCCACCGGGTGGAAGAACACCGTGAGTGAGAGTAGGGTGATCTAATGGTGAGGTGAGCACGTGGGTTGGAGCGGGTGGGTGGGGTGCTTGAACACAGGTGGGTGGGCATAGGGTGGGAGGGAAGCCCTTGAGTGACTAAGCACAGGGCAGGAGGTTTGAGCTCAGGTGGGAGACCACAAGATTTAACCAATGGGAGGGTGAGCACAGAGCGTCTGGTTACAGCGGGTGAGAACTGGTAGGAATGCCCAAATATTCTCCTCTGAGAACAGGAAGAATGGAGCACAGGTGGCTGAGCACAGAGGTTGAGCACGGGGTTCTTTTAAGCGAAGAAAATGGTGAGCATAAGGGGTGTGAGCACAGTGGGGGTTGAGCACCGGGTGGGATTGAGCACAGGAGTGTGAGAAAAGGTTGGTGTATATGGTTGGAGTGAGCAAAGGGAAGGGTGACCATAAATGGGTTGAGCATTGGGAGGTTCAGCAGATTGGGACGAGTACGCGGTGGGGAGAACCGACGGTGAGCACGGGGGTGCAGAACAGGAGTTGGGCACATTGAGGGGTGAACACAGGGTGGCTCAAGAAGGGGGGTGTGCACAGTGGGAGAGCAGATGTGAGAACAGGGAGGAATGGAGCACAACTGGGTTAGCACTGGTGGAGGGGAAGTGAGCAGTGGGGGCCAGGGTTTTATCACAAGGTGGGTCATAAAAGTTGTGTGAACACAGGGTTGAGCGCCTAGGGTGGGTTAGCACAGGGTGCTGTAGACAACAGAGGGCTAGCACTGGTGGAGGGTTGAGCACTTTGTGGAGGGGTCAGTACGGCTGAGTGGAAAGGTGGGGAGGAACGTGGGGCTTCCACAGGCGAGGTGAACACGGGGTGGGTTGAGAACAAAGTGGGGTGCACAGGCGTGTTAGCGCAGGTTAGCATATGGGAATTGCGAACAGGAATGTGAGCACAGATTGGGGCGATCACTGGGGGGGGTGAGCACAGGGTGGGAGCGGGAGCCCAGTGGTTGGAGCACAGGGGGGGGGGTAAACACTTGGGGAGGGAAAGAACAGGGTGGGGCATTGTTGGGTGAGAATAGGGAGGGAGCTAAGCAAAGAGGTTGGGCAAAGCGGGAGGTTGAGAACAGGTGTGAAGTGTGATCAAGTGGGGGCAGAAAAGGGAATACATGGGAGCGTGAGCAGGGGCGGTGAGCACAGTGGCGTGAACACCGGTGATTAGCACAGGGAGAGGAGAGCACAGTGCGACCCCAAAGTGGGAGTACTTCGCACAGATATGCTGTTGAGCGGGGCTTAGGGAACACGAGGAAGTCCACAGCAATGGGTGTGATAACAATGTGATAAGCACACGAGGAGCAAGCATAATTGCAATAAGAACAGAGGGTGAGCACAGTGGTGATGTGACCAGGTATGGTGTGAGCATACGTTGGGTGGAGAACAGGGGCTTGTGAGCACAGGGGGCACTGAACATTGGGGGTGGTGAGAAAAGGGGTGTGATCGTGAAGCAGGAGCACTGGGGGTTGCGAGAGCATGACAGGGGCACTGGGTGTGAGAATCGGAAGGGTCCTGAGTACAGCGGTTGAGCACAGGGTTAGGATGAATACAGAGGGAAGGGTGAGTATATGTGGCGTGGGCTCAGTTTGTGATCACTGGTGAAAAGGTGAGTACAGGGTGGGTGCTACAGTAGAGAGAACATGGCGTTTGAGCACAGGATGTGTGTAACAGGTATGATAACATGAGGGAGTGAGCAGAAGGGGAGCTGAGCACAGGTGCAGTAAGCACAGTGGGGTGGGTACATGGGAGACGAACACAGCTGGTGAGCACAGTGGGGAGGGAAAGCACATAATGGGAGCACAGGGTGATCAGCACCATGGGGGGAGGTGAGTGGGCGGGGTCGGTGGGTGGTTGTGGCGTGCTTTTGCACATGGCGGTGAGAAAATGGGATGTGAGCACACTGGGATGAAAATAGCGGGGTGAGCACACTGGAGGTGAAGTGGTAAACTCAGGGGTTTGTGTACAAAGTGGCGAGAATAGGGGGTGTGACAAAGAGGGGGGGGTGAGTAAAGGGGGCTGAGCGCAGGGTGGGGGAAGCACAAAAGGGTGAAGAACAGAAGGAGGAGCACAGGGGTAGGGGAGAGCACAGGGTTGGAACACTGGGGAATGGAAACAGGGAAGGGAAGGACGACAGGTGGGGGGGGAGATCATAGGGTGTTAGCATTGGGGTGTGGGAACAGGGAGGGTTAGGAGCAGTGTGGTTGAGCACACGGCGGGTGGGAACTTGGAGAGTGAGCACAGGAGTTGTGTGCATAGGGGAGGAGTGAACGAAGTGAGTGGTGAGGATAGTCGGGGGTTGGTGAGAAGAGGCTGAGCACAGTCGCGGAGTGAGCACAGGGAAGTTTGAGCACATGTGTGGCTGAGCATAGGGCGGGTGATGAAAGGAGGATAATCATAGAGTGGTTGAGCACAATGTGGGGGCGCGATAAGTTCTGGGTGTGGGAAAATATGGGTGAGCACAGGGAGTGGGAAGCAGAGAGGGATGAGCCCGGGTGGGGGTGAGAACAGTGAAGAGGGAGCACACGCTGGGTGAGCATTGGGAGGGTGAGTAAAGGGTGTGGTGAGTACAAATGGGGTGAACACAGCGGGGGGAATGAATAAATGGAAGTCTGAGCACATGCGGAATGTGGTGAACCACATAGGAGTTGATGGGGTAGCATAGAGGGGTAAGAACAGGCAGATGAGCATAAGGTGTTCAGCACAAGTTAGTGAGCGCAGGTGTGTGAGCACAAGGTAGGGTGAGCACAGAGAGGGGTCAGTAGAGCTGTGGGTGAGCCTAGATACAACAATAACAACTTGGATTTATATGGAGCCCTACATGCCGGGCGACGTCTCAGTATCGGATAGATAGATACAATAATCACTTGGATTTACATAGACCCCTACAAGCGTCTTGGAGCGCTTGATACCGACTGGTACAGACAACGCGCCAGTGAGAGTGACACAATGACAGACGTTGGCAGAAGAGAAGCAAAGAGAGATGTCGCGTCAGTGTCTCTATCATTACTTAAAAATTTGTATGATTTTTACATTGCCTATTTAGCGTCTGTATTGTAACTGAACAGTATCGGATCCCGGGGCCGAGCCAGGGGGACAGGGAGGAAGGCGATAAAAGGCGAGGTCGAAAAAAAAGATCTTGAGTAGAGACCTAAAAATAGGAAGGGAGGGTAGGAGACGACGGTATTGAGGAAGGGAGTTCCAGATTCTCGAGGTTTAGTGGCTGAAGGCACGGCCGCCCAGGATTGAGCGGAGCCCTTCGGGGGATAAGGAGGAGGCGAGACCCGGAGGAACGAAAGCATCAGGCACTCTATTGAGGAGAGAGGGGGTCAGAGAAGCAGGGTGTGCAGAGGCGTGCAGGGATTTGAAGACAAGAGTGAGGATCATGAAGTCGATTCTCTGTGGGACAGGGAGACAGTGCACTCTGGCAAGAACTGGGGTAATCGGGGGTGGAGTTTGGTGCGGGGAAGAATCCGACGGCAGAGCTTTGAATAATCCAGAATTTATGGATGATCGTGGAGGGGAGACCGGCGAGGAGGGCGTTAGAGTAGTCTAGCCGAGATGTGACTCGGCATGGACCATGGTTCCAACGGCTTTCGGAGAAAGGTGTTGGCGGAGACAGGAGATGCGTCGGGGTCAGAAGGAAGAGGTGCTGGCGAGGGATCGGATGTGGGGTGAGCACAATTGGTGGGTGGTGAACACTGGGGATTTGAGCATGGGTGGGGGGGGGGGGGGTCGTGGATGGTTGGCAAAGATGGTTGAGACAGGGTAGAGAGTGCAGAGAGGATTAACCAAAGAGGGGGGCGAGCAGATAAGGGTGTGAACACACGGTGGTGAGCAGAAGGAGGGTGATCATAGGGAGAAAGCACAGGTAGGAGGGTGAGCACTGGGGGACGGGGTCACAGGAGAATTGATTAAATGGGGATGAGAGAAGAGATGGACAAGTGGGTGACGGCTAAGAACAGGATGGTGAGCACACGTGAGTGAGGTGTGAGCACAGACGGTGGGCGTGTGGGGGTGTGAGCACAAGGGCATCAGAACAGGGGGTGAGCACAGCGAGCCCTCCACAGGGAGATGAGCGCAGCGCATGGTGAGAACTGGGTGTGGGATGGGGCTGTAAGCACTGGGCGGGGAGAGCAATAGGAGAGCGGAGCAACACAGGGGTTGTGAGCACAGGGGATGCGCACAGGTGAGTGAACGCTGGTGGTAAGAACAGGGTGTGGTGATCAGAGGTGGATGAGCACAGGGGATAGTGGCGAGCACAGGGTGTTGAGCACCAGCTTTTGAGCACAAGGTGGAGGGAGACCAAAGAGTTGAGAACTGGAGGTTAACGCACAGTGTGTTGGTGAGCTCAGCGTTTTCGATCACGGGGGGCTTGCTCGGGACACAGGGGTGGTCACCTTTGTTTGGGGAACACAGGAGCGTGAGCACAGTGGATGTGAGAAAATGATGTGAACAAAGTGGTTGTGAAGAAGCGGGGTTAGTGCAGGGGCGCTGAGCAAAGGAGATGAGCACACGGGACGTGAGTAAAGGGGGTGAGCCCAGGGGGGTGTGTGAAAAAGGGTTTGAGCACAGGATAGTTGAGAAAAGGGCTGTGAGCCCAGAGTGTGAGCACAGATGGTTGAGCACTTGCGCTCTGAGCACAGGGTGGGGTGAACACAAGATGGTGAGCAAAGGTTTGTGAGCACAGGGTGTGAGCATAGGGGTGTGCGTAAAATGAGTGATAACAGAGGTGTTGGGCAAGAGCTGGGATGACCACAGGGCATCAGAACAGGGGGTGAGCACAGGGAGCCCTCCCTGTGCTCACCCTTGGGGGTTACTCAAGGATTTGCCCAGAATGATTTTTCCAACGGATTTCCCCAGGGGTTTGGGGAACCCTGGTGGGTAGTTGAGGAAAGGGGGATGTGAATAGTCGTGTTTGAGGGCAGGGTTGTAAGCAAACGGCTGGTGAGCAAATCGGGGTTATCAGAGGAGGGGATATGAGCAAAATGCGCGTTAAAACGAAGAGAATGAGCGCAATGGGGAGATTGATCACAAGGGGTTGAGCATATGTTGGAGAACACAGGGTGCTGAGCAAGGTGGGAGTTGCTGAGAGATTGGGTGCACAAGGTTGGGTGAGCAGTGGGGTTTAGCATAATGGGCTGTGCACGATGGGGGTGAGCAAAGGGGGAGGGATAAGCGAGTTGGGAGGCGCGGGCATAGGCGGGTGAGCACAGCTGGCTGAGCGAATCGGATGAGAACAGAAGTGTGAGCACACGGGTGGTGAGCCAATAGGGTGAGCGAATGTTCTGAGTTGTGGTCAGAGCTGGAGGGAGAGGTGAGAAAAGGATGTGTGCCTGCAGAGTGGGTGAGCGCAGGAGGTGAGATTACTCCAGGTCAGCACGGGTGGGGGGATTGAGAAAAAGGGGTTTGCACAGTGGTGTGAGCACCGAGGAGTGAGCACAGGGAAGCGGAGGTGGGAGGGGTGAGCACAAAGTGTGACCAGATCGGATTGAGCACCGGGAGGATGAGCGCATGAGGGTGAGCACTGGTCCAGTGTGAGAACAGGGTGTGCGAACAGATGGATTTAAGTGGGGTGGGGGTGGGTGGGTCTCGCCGGGAGTGCATACACCCGGAGCACTTTGGGGTAGCACGGCAGGGTGAACACACGGGGGGTGAGCCCATGTGGTGTGAGCAGCGTGGGAGTATCACAGAGGGATTGTCGAACGCAAGGCGTGGGATTAAGGAAAACGGGTGTTAAGCACAGATTTGTGAGTGAAGGTGGAAGTGTCATCACAGTTTGGGCACAGGGGAGTGGGTGGTGGTTTGAGGGCAGGGTAGGTGAACACAGGGATATGGAGGGGTTTAAGCACATGGGTTTGAACATGGTGTGAGTGAACAAAGTGGGAGGGGGAGCTGAAATTTGGGAGCACTGGATTTTGAAGACAGGAATATTCATGCACATAGACAGGTGAACACAGGGCAGGTGAGCACAGTGGAGTGAGCATAGGGCATGAGTAAATGGTTTGAGCACAGATTTAGGGTGAGCACGCGTGTACGGTGAGCACAGGTGTAGGGTGAGCACGGGTATAGGGTGAGTACAGGTTTAGGGTGAACCCAAAGGAGTGGACACAAGGTGGTGAAAAGACGGGAGGTGAGCACAATGAAGGGAAAACTGCGGGGTAAGATAGGAGCTGAGCACTCTGTATGATAATGGGGATAGGAAATACAGGGGAGTGCGCACAGGTGGAAGAGCATAAGGTAATGAACACTGGTAGGGGATGAGCACAGGTCCATGGAGGGGGCGTGAGCACAAAGTTGGGGTGAAGTTTAAGCACAAATGGTGATGGGCGAGCGGTTGAGCATATCGGATGAGCACAGGGGATGACAAGCACACGCGGCTGATCACAGTGGCGAGTAAGCACATGGGGTGAGTACAGGCAAGATTAGATACAGTTCGGTGAGCAAAGGGTGCGTGCGGTGAGCGCATGGAGGGTGAGCGCAGGGTGGTGAGAAAAGGCATGAGTGAAGGGTGTGAGCACAGGAGTATGATCACAGGGGGCTGACTATAGTGAGGCATAGCACAGTGGGATGCGAACACAGGGGATAGCATCGGGGGGGTGAGCAGAGGTAGAGTTTGAGAGTGGGTGCACAGAGAAGGGGCTGAGAAAAGGCAGGGTTAAGAACAGGTGACTGAGTACGGAGGTGAATGACGACAGGGAGGGGCATAATAAAAATAATAATTCTTGCATTTGATATAGCGCTTTTCACGTCGGGAGGACGTCCCAAAGCGCTTCACAGAACACACCGTATAGTGAATTGACTGCATATTTGTGGGCAAACGCGGCAGCCAATTGCACACAGCAATGTCCCACAAACAGTCGTAGATTGAAAATGAACAATTTATTATTGTTTTTAGTTTTGGAAGGATTATGATCACGGAGGGTGGTGATCACAGCGAGTTGTGAGCACAGAGAGTGAATATAGAGAGAGAGTAGAGGGTGGGGGATGGGAAGACGTGTTGGTGAGTTCAAGCGGCTCAGAACAGGGAGCAAAGAACAGGGGGCTCAGCACAAGGTTATGAGCACTGGCGGAGCGGTGGTTGGGTGGGAGAGCAACAGAGGATGTAAGCACTGGAATGGTTCACAGGGTGTGAAAATATGGGGTGTGAGCACAGTGGATATGAGTACAAGCAGGGTGCTGAGCAAAGGCTTAATGAACACAGGGAAGTGAGTGGTGGTGGTGAGCACAGGGGATGAACACTGGGGTTTGGTGAGTGAACACAGGGAGGATTTGAGTACGTGGTGTGGTGAGCACAGGGGCGAAGCACAGGTTTTGAGCACATGGATTGGGGGTGAGCAGCACGGAAGTGAGCACAGGGCGAGTACACAATGTGTGAGCACAGTGGATTTTAGCACAGCGGAGGACATAGGGGTGGGTGAGTACAGGAGGGGCGAACCATGGGTCTGAGTATAGGGGTGAGCGCAATGGGGTGAGCAGAATTGGGGTGAGCACGGCGAAGGGGAGCAGCAAAGGGAATGATGAGCACAGGGAGTAGCAGTTGAGAAACAGGTTAGGAGGGCACGGGGATGATACAAGTTGTGCGCACAGGGGGATGCCCACAGGGGCGGTGGGTACATAGGGTTGAGCAGAGGGGAGTGAGCACATGGGGATTGAACACATAGGGTTGAGCACAGCGAGTTAACACCGAAGGTGAGCACAGCGGGTGAGCACAGGGATTGAGCGCAGTAGTGGTGAGAAAAGGGAAGTGAGCACAAGGATGAATATAGTCGATGAGCACAGGGGGAAAGCACAGTCGTTGGGCAAAATTGGTGGGCATATGGTGGTTGAGCACAGAGAATTAGAACAGCGGCATGAGCAAGGCTGGTAAGTACAGGAGTTGATCAAAGGTGCTAAGCATATTGGGGTTGAGCACAGTGGGAGTGAGTATATGGGGGTGAGCACGGTGGTTGAGCACAGAGGGTGAGTAAAGAGTGTGAGCACAGTGGGGTAGCAGCACAGGGGGATGGGAGAACAGGGGAGGGTTGTGCACACGTGGAGTGAGCACATGGAGGGTAAAAGCACAGGGGGATTACCACAGGGGCGTTAGCACAAGGTGTTGATAACAGGGGACTGAGCACGGTGGGCTGACCACAGCAGCGAAGCACATGGGACAGACCATAGGGGCGTGAGCAAATGGGATAAAACACAGGGCTTGTGAATAGGGGGCTGAGCACAGAAGAATGACCAAAGTGGATGGGGGGTGTGGGGGTGGTGGTGGTGGGGTAAGGTTGGGCGGTTGTTGAGCAATGGAGTGATGAGCACAAGGTGGAAGCAAAGTGGTGGTGGGAGTACAGGGTTTGGCAGCACAGGAGCGATGACCACAAGGAGGTGTGAGTACAGGGAGATGTGAGCACGGGGAGGGGCGGAAGCAAATGCTGGGATCTACGCAGTGGTGTCAGCACACCGGGCGTGAACACAACGGGCTGGTGAGCACAGTTGGCTGAGCACAATGTTGGTAACTCCAGGGCGTGTACATAACAGGGGGATGAGCATAGTGGGAGGAAGCATAGGGACAGTGATCTTAGGGAGTGAGCACATAGGCGTGTTCGCAGTGGTTGTGGGAACAATGGGAGTAAGCACATGAGGATGAACCACATGGGGTGAGGAAAGGTGGAAAAGCACGTAGGGTGAGCACAGAGGCTGACCACAGGTGTGTGACCACAGCGGTTTGAACGCATTAAGCTGAGCACAGAGGGGTTGCCATGTGGGGTGTGGGTGAGCACGGTTTGGGGCAGTGGGCGCAGAATGGGAGCAAATTGAGGGTGGGAGCACATGGGTGTGGCAGCAGAGATGTACTGACGGGCGCACAGGGATGGGCTGAGTAAATAGGGCTGTGAGCACAGGGAGGGGTGAGCAGCAGGGGAATTGAGCACAGGGAAAGTTCCCAGATTCTGAGCAGGGGCTGTGAGCACAGGGGGGCTTAAGCACAGCGAGGATGCTGAGCGAGGGTGGGGATGAGCACAGGTGGATGTGTACAGGGTCTGAACACAGTGTTGGTGAGCACAAAGGGCAGGTGAGCACAGGGTGGAATAGCACAGGAGTGGGGTACATTGGGATGACCAAAGGGAAGAGGCTCAGCAAACGAACTGATGACCACAGAGGTGTGAGCACATGGTGGTGCAGGTTAGCAACGGTGTAGGTGAGCAAGAGGGAGGTTACGAAGGGTGTGAACAGAGGGTTTGACCACATTGGAAATGAGCAAGCGGATGGTGGGTGGCCATAGTTTGGATGCACATAGGGTGAGTTGGCACAGTGCGAGCCTGGTATTGGGGGTGAGAATACATGTTGCGAGCAATTTGTGTGTGGGAGTACAGGAGAGTGGCAGCACAGATCTGGTGAACATAGTGGGGAGTGTGCACATGGAGGGTGCAAGGCAAATGGTGATGAGCACAGCGTGGGGGGGGGGGTGTGGGCACAGTGGTGGTGAGCACAAGAGGTATGTGAGCACAGTGGGTGTTGAGCACAGAGTGACTGAGCACACGTAAGGTGAGTGCAGGGTTGTTGATTATGGGGGATGAGCATACGATGTGAGCAGATGCGGTGAGCAGCGGTGGTGAGCAGAACGGGAGGGGACATTAGCAGTGTGAGGGAATTGCAGCAACAGGACAGTTGAGTACACTCGTGGGGGACAGGGTGTATGCACAAGGGATGTGAGCGCAGGGGCCGGAGCACAGCGTGCTGAGCAAAGGGGAGTGAAAATACGGGGTAAACAAAGGGTGGGAGGTGATGACAAGGCGCGGGGTGAGCAGAGGTGGAGTCAGCCCACGGATTGAGCAAAGAGGGGAACACAGGGGTCAGGTGGAGCACAGTGCTCGTTGTCAGCACAAGGGTGAGTACGGTGCTTGTGGCTACAGGGGCTGATCACAGTGGTTACGAGCACCGTGCGCAGAAGGATGTGAGCACAGAGGGTGAGCACAGGGTGTGAGCCCGAGGTGTGAGTACATTCGATGTGAGCCCAGGGTTGACCACAAGGGTGAGGATTTGGGAACTATGTGTGGAGCTGAACAAAGCGGGAGGGACGAGTAGGCGGGCCGGGTCTGAGCACAGGGGGAGTTTCTGAGCCCAAGAGTGAAGGGTTTATAACAGGGGCAGGAGCTGAGCACGGGGGGGGGGCTGATTACAGGGGGCGAGAATTATCACAGTGGGAGGGGCTGTGCACAGTGGGAGGGGCAGTGCACAGGGGGAGGGGCTGAACGTGATGTAAATTCTCTGGTTCTATTGACTTGTGACTATTGATAGACAGAGTGTGACGTGACGCGGATCCTTACACCAATACCAACAAATGCCCAGCGTCGTTCACATCAGTCGCTGGATGTGAAGAGCCTCGAAACCAGATGTTACCCTGAAGGGAAGAGATCTATGAAACCACGAACAATAATCACAATAATTACTTGAGCAAAGAACAGTGAAGTGAATTATTAATTTTATTTTGTTGATTGATGGCCAAGTCACCAGGAGAAATGCCCTTCTGATTTTTAATATTGCCCTGAGATCTGCAACCTTTACCTGAAGAGTGAACAGGGGAACAGGCATCCCCAGCTCACACTGACCTCGAGCTCACACTGACCCCGAGCTCACACTAACCCCGAGCTCACATTGACCCCTAGCTCCCACTGTATCCAAATCCAACGACAAATGTTGAATTACAGAGGAGGTGGCTGAGGGGGTGATCCTAAGGTGGTCACATATGGTGGTCATAAGTGCAATCAAGACCCGAATTAATAACAGTGCACATTTCTGCCTCGTGTTCAAGCTGAGACAGAAACAGTCCCATAGGCTGAGGCTGTGCTCATTGTCGATCCTAATGTTGACTATCACAGCACAGATCAGAGCGAATGTTTGTGAGATTATCTTTACTGTGTTTTAATTGCAGATTCGCTCCAGAAACCCACGATTTCCCTGAAGCCACGTTCCCGGGTATTCGAGAGAGGGGAAAGCATTGAGATCTCGTGTTTTGGGAATTATCCAGGCTGGAATTTCACTATATACAGAGATGACGAGTTCATCACATCACAACTAGCTCCAGAGAATAACAACACAGCAACATTCACCCCATCTGAGATCAGTGCAGGAAACTATTGGTGTAAATATGCTAAACAGATAGATGGACGAGATTTCACATCACCAGAGAGCGAGAGAGTGGGAATCAGTGTGCGGGGTAAGAGCGAAAATCTGGACTCTCTCGACAATGGTCACCCATTGACTCCTTGTGTCCAGTTACAGCGATCACAGCCTGCTCCTCACCTCACCATCCTACGGCTTGTTTCCACGCGTGCTGTGACCCGAGTCTCTCCCCATTCTTCCCTCCCTCCCTCCACACCGTATATTTCTCAGCTCCTCCTGTGCATTCTCTTCCCCTCTCACCCAATCCCTCTCTTCATCTTTACCCTCCTTCCCCCTCACCCCTACTCCCTTCCTTCGTCCTATACCCTCTATTCCCGTCTCCCTCAATCCCTCCACCCTCTTTCACATAACATCTGTTCCTCCATCCCTCCCGCACCCGCTGTTTCTCCATTCCTCAAACGCTCCCTCCCACACCCTCACTCCCTCAAACAGCCTCATCAGCTCCCATACCCACCATTCCGCCCTTCTTGTAAAGGTCTGCACTCCTGTTGAATGATTCTACGTTGTCTATTCCACACACGCTTCAGGCAATGAAGCCCACCATCAGATTCCCATCTGAGTGAAGTAGTTGCTCCTAAATTCTCTGTTTGATACCATGGATGTGTTCTTATTCTGTTGATCAAACATACGTCTGAAGATCACATGAGAGGTTCAGACTGAATTCCCGGCCTCCCGTCCCAGCCTGGAGGTATGTTTTGCCCTAGTCCCCGATCTCACCACCATCCTTGTCCACTCAATTCCCAGCCGTCGCTTCCCCTCCCGTTGTGTAAAGAAACACGGGCTGGGGTCTGTCCTGAACCTACCCCTCAAATCTTTACCCTTGTCCTCCACGTTGGGAAACAAGCAGATGGTTATTTTTCTCTGACCTGAAATGCTCGCTGTCTTTGTGAGATTATCTTTATTGTGTATTAATTTCAGATTCGCTCCAGAAACCCAACATTTCCCTGAAGTCAGATTCTTGTGGATTTATGAGACGGGATAAGGCTGAGATTTCGTGTTCCGGGAATTATCCTGGCAGCAATTTCTCTTTATACATAGACGGCGAGTTGATCGAATCACAACCAGCTCCAGAGAACAGCAACAGCGCAAAATTCACCCCATCTGAGATCCGTGCAGGAAACTACACGTGTAAATATACAACCCATATAGACGGACGACAGTTCACATCACCAGAGAGCGAGCGAGTGGGAATCTCTGTGTCGGGTAAGAGCTCAGTAAAGTCTCATACAATAGCCTATTTTCTTTTGACCATTTACAGCAGCTTCGTTTATAACCACTCTTTACACCATCGATCATATTTACATGTTATCTCCTGGTGTTGGCTGGAGTGTTGGATCCGGGCGGAAACACTTTCTCGCCATGAAACAGTTTAAAAGCCCAAACTCCCGAATGATCCCCACACGGCATATCCGAGGAACGGCCCAGAGGAAGAGAGGACGCCGCTGTTCTAATCCTTTTCATATGAAGGTGTATTTTTCGGTGAGACAAGCGTTGGCCAACTCAGATCCTGCTGTAACATTAAACCTGATAGTTGGTCAGCTAAACTACTCTGCTTGTCACTGAGCACAATCTAGTACAGGATCCCTTCCTGTCGAACGAGGTCCATCAGAAACGCTTACACTGTCTTGGGGTATTCTTGTGAACCAAGGTGGAAGAATCGCATCTCCCATGACCGATCTGCTCCTCATCCTCTAATAATAATAATAATCCTTGCATTTGATATAGCGCTTTTCACGTCGGAAGGACGTCCGAAAGCGCTTCACAGAACACACTGTAAAGTGAATTGACTGTAAATTTGTGGCGAACGCGGCAGCCAATTGCGCACAGCAATGTCCCACAAACAGTCGTAGATTGAAAATGCCAATTTTATTATAGTTTTTGGTTTTGGAGGGATTATTATTAGGCTCTGTGTGGAGTAAGGAAACTTGCCCAAGGTTTCGCCCTCTGCCTGGAATTGAACTCACGTCTCTCGCTTGCAAAGCGAGTGCTCTAACCACTGAGCTACAGGACTCCACTGGCCAACGAACCACGCTGGACTGTCATCAGCAATGCCCTGGAATACTGCGTACCTGCCTGGCTTACGGACTGGCCTGGAGACAACCATCAAGGGTGAAGTCGATTTCGATCTTCCACAGTTTGGCAGTTCAGCAGCGCAGGCCCCGAAGAGACCCTGCTTTGCTCCCCTTTCCCAGGGACAGGGGCGAGAGGCGTTTCTCTTGTGAAGAGAATATGGGAATTTGGGCTATTTTCATTAGAACAGAGAAAACATTACGTTCTATAGCACTAGCACATCAGTAGGAGATAAAACCTAAGCAATGTGTGTAAAATGAGGAGTTTTCCCCCTTCTTAGCTCTTGAAAGTCGACAAATTCTTTGTTTGTCTATTCCCGTCTCTAGCAAACTGGACCTGGATACACACTGCAGGACTGGCTGCGGGAATTTTCACTGCGATAGTGATCACTGTGTTTATAGTGACTTTCTGTGTGTACGTGAGAGGTAAGTGACGGATAATACCACTGAATGTAGCTTAAAGTTGTTGGGAATAAAGTAAGATCCAGCAATGGAACTAATCACTGCTCATTCCTTTGCTGCTGCGTCAATTTTACGCGTTCTGGGATGCCACGCTGCTTGAGGGGCGAATTTTCAATGCAAGTTGTTTTTGGTATTGTGAACGTGTGCACACGGGACTTGAGAAGAGAGCTGCCAAAGCTGTAATCGGTGTGGAAAAACTCATTTGTTACCAGGAGACAATTGACAGCATTACGTTTGCTGATCCAGACACGCACATGTTTGCTTTTATGTTAATACAGTATGTTTGACAGTGTACTAAGAGTCTCTTGTTTTCAGAGCATTGTTAGCGATAGCCAGGGTTGAAACTACCGTAGTTTGATAGTGTTGGTTCAATGTTAAATTCTTGAGCCTGTACCACCGATGAGACCGTTAAGCTGATCATGTGGACATTAAAGATCCCATGGCTCTATTCGAAAAGAGCAGGGAGATATTCCTGGTGTCATGGCCAGCAATTCTCCAAACAAAATTTTCCACTCACTCCGTGGCTGTTCGTGGGACATTGTTGCATGCCAATTACTGCCGCGTTTCATTTCCAAAATGCACAGTTGCTCCAATGACTGGAAGTCCTCAGAGGCTCATTGAGACATCTCGATAAGATGATAAGGTACTTTACCAAATTCAATGATTATTAATTTTACTTTACCTCGGGTCAAGCGAATGCACGTGGTGAATAACAGACCTGTTACATTCTGTACCCAAAATCAAATCATATTCTACAATAGTCAGCAGAATATGTTTCACACCACAATATAATAACATAAAACATAATAGGGAATACAATAAACTATAACAATGATTTACATTGGCCGTTACACTGAAGAGTAATAATAATATTGGACACGGTTGGGTTTGGCTGTGAAGGTGGTTGCGTCGGTTATATCAGAGTGAGTCCAGGATGAATGTCCATAGCGCGAGGCGGAGTGGCTGAAAGCTCGTCTGATGATGACATATGTGTGGGGTGTGTGGTGGGGGAGGGGGGGGGGGTGGTGAGGGGGGCAGGGAGTGGGTAGCGAGTTAATTGCAATTGAACACGATTGCCTGCAAAGGGCTTTGAGGCTGATGAAATGGGAGGATTAATATTTCTCCTCATCTAGGCCCATTGGGGTTTTGTACTCATTCAAAACCCCAAAATACTCATTTGTTACCATCCATGACAAAGTCCTAATGGGTAGAGTGGCCACAACTGGACAGGGAGTGGAAGGCTTGCCAGACAGATCTCTCAATTGCAAGATATGTAGTGTGTAGGTGCCTAGACTCCAGAAGTTACCCAATGCGCATTCTGAGGTTCCCAAGCCCTGATTTGCTCCAGCCTAACGCCTAATCCTCATGGTGGTTAGGTTGGCAGAGATATTACCCATTCATTAGAGTACGTTAGAATATATTACAATATATAGCACATTCGGTCCAATTGGTCTGTGCTGGTGTTTATGCTCCACATTAGCCTCCTCCTGTCCTTATTCAACTAAGCGTTCCAGTATAACCCCCTGACGTCTTCGAGGCATGAAGGAACCAAAGGATTTCCTATGTGCAGGAGGCTTGACTGGGACTAATTGTCATGTGTGAATACACATAAACCAGGTGATTTGTTTGCACACGAGTGAGACAACTGGATACCGCCTCCCCCTTCCCCGATTAATAATTTCAACACGTCACCTTCTCACCCCCTTCCTCTCACCCTGTCTGTCACTCACTTGTCTGAATTTCAGCCGCTTCAATTGTTCTGTGCAAATGAGACGTGAAATCGAGCTCCGGTCCACCTATTCAGGTGGACATTAAAAATCAAAGGAAATTAATCTCCCCCAGTGTCCTTGCCGACAATCCCCGAAATAAAATTGGTCATTCGATTCATGGCTATTTGTCTGGCTGCAGGGCACAAGTGGATGCAGTATTTTGCTTACAAAATACACAGTCATTCACTGTACAGTGATTCCTGTGAAGCACTTTGGAACGTCCCGACTGCGTGATACGGTGTTATTTCAAATGCAACGATTGTTAGTATATTACTGTTTGTCTAATAATTGTCATGAACAATTATTCAGAGTAATCGTTAATATCATTAATAATATTCTTAAATAACAATGTGTATTTATGAAACGTGTGGGGTTACATCCAGCTTGTGTTTGTTTCAGACGGGATAGTGAAAATTTCTCCACGTTCGGTATCACCAGTGGTGAGTAGTGACAGCACCATATCTCGAAGACGTTAAAAGCGCGATATCAAATGCAAGCATTATTATTAATGTCATTGTTTCGGCCGAGTTCATCGCTGTGTCAGCATATCTCAGTCCCTGTAACAGCCCATCTCAGGCCTTGTGTCAGCCCAGCTCAGGCTATGTGACAACCCATCTGAGCTCAGGTGTGCAACAGCTCACTCGAGCTCAGCCGTGTGTCAGATCAGCTCAGCCCAGCTCAGGCCCTGGGTCAGCCCAGGTCATCCCGATGTCAGCGCAGCTCAAGTCCTCTGTCAGCCGGGCTGTGGCCCTGTTGCGGCCTGCTTTAGACCAGCTCATCCCTGTGGCAGCCTGGTTTAGCCGAGCTTAGCCCTGTGACAGCCCAGCTTTCAGCCTATGTCAAAATTGCTCGGCGCTGTTTCAGCTCAGCTCAGCCCCTGTGTCAGCACAGATCAGCTCATCTCAGTCCCTGTGTCAGCACAGCTCAGCTCATCTCAGGCCCTGTGCCAGCACTGCTCAGTCCTGTGTCTGGCCAGATCAGCCATGTGTCAGCCCAGCTCAGCCCTGTGTTAGCCCAGCTCAGCCCAGCTCAGATTCTGTCAGCACTACTCAGCCCAGCTCAGACTGAATCAGCACAACTCAGCCCAGCTCAGCACTGTGTCAGTCCAACTCAGCCCTGTGTCAGCGTATCTCTGGCTCTGTGTCAGCCCAGCTCAGACTACCTCAGGCCTCGTGTCAGCCCAGCTCAGCCCAGCTGATTCTCTGTGTCAGCCTCGCTCAGGCCAGCTCAGGATTTGTGTCTGCACATCTCAGCACCGTGACATCTCTCCTCAGCCCCGTGTCAGTCCAGCTCAAACATGTGTCAGACCAGATCACACCCTATGTCAACCTGGCTCAGCACTTTTTCAGACCAGCTCAGTCACTGACAATCTCAGTTCTGTGTCATCCCAGATAATTTTTTATCAGCCCAGCTGCGCACTGTTAGCCCTGCTCAGCTCATCTCAGGCACTGTGTCAGCCCAGCTCAGACCAGCTCATCCCCATGTCAGACCAGCTCAGCCCTGTTGACAGCCCAGCTCAGGCATTATTTCACCACTGCTCAACCCTGTGTCAGCCGGGCTCAGACCTTCTTTCATCTCATCTCAGCTGTGCAATAGCTCAGCCGAGCTCAGCTGTGAGACAGCCCAACTCAGCCTATTTCAGTGCATGAGTGAGCACAGCACAGCCTCTAAGTCGGCACAGCTCAGGACAGTTCAGTACCTAAGTCAGCACAGCACAGTCTCTGAGTCAGCTCAGCCCAGTTCGGGCTCTGTGACAGCTCAGCTCAGCCAAGCACAGCTCTCTATCAGCGCAGGTTATCCTTATGTGAGCTCGGTCACGTTCTGTGTCAGGCGGGCTCAAATCTGTGTCAACCCAGCTCAGACCTGCGTCAGCCTAGCTTAGCTCAGTTCAGTCTTGTGTCAGCCCAGGTCATCCTCTGTCAGCGCAGCTCACTTCCTGTGTCAGCTGTGCCCAGCATTGTGTCAGCCCAACCAACGGCTTGTGTCAGCCTGGCTTAGTCCAGCTCAACCCTGAGTCAAACTAGCTCACGCACTGTGGCACCCTGGCTCAAGGTAGCTCAGACTTGTGTCATCTCATATCAGCTCTGATAACAGCACAGCTCAGGCCCTGTATCATCCCAGATCAGCTCGGCAAAAGCTCAGCCGAGCTCTGCCGTGTGTTAGTCCAGAGAATCCCCGTTGAGGCCCTGTGTTAGCCCAACTCAGGGTCTGGGTCAGCCCAGCTCATGCCAGCTCAGCAATCTGTCAGCTCAGTCAAGCTAAGCACTGCGTCAGCCGAGCTCAGCCCAGTTCTGCACTGGTGTCAGCCCAGCTCAGCCCATCTCACCACAGTGTCAGCGGCAGATCAGCCCAGCTCAACCATGTGACAGGCCAGGTCAGCTCTCTCTCAGCTATTCTCTACTGAACCAGAAGGAGTTGGATTTATTACTGTGTCACGACTTTGGCAAATCTCAAATGGAGAAAAGTGATTCAACCGACATTATTCGACATTGGTCCCTCGCTTTATGACAATCATAATAAACCTAGCATTGGGTATGTCTTCCTTTACATCATGGGGATGTCTCAAAACGCTTCAGACGAGTTGCTATATAGTGGAGTGACTGTGCGTTTTCTGGACGTTGCTGTGCACAATTTGGCTGCTGCATTTGGTTGCAAAGTTCACAAACCTTATACTAAGTGTGGTTGTATCGGTGTGCCTGTGTGTATGTGCATATGTCTGTCCTTCTATGTGTGTTCGTGTGTGTAAACTTTACATTCAAACAACTCATTTCAGCTCAGGAGCAAATCCCAATGGCCAGGCTATTATTAACATTGGTTATTACTAAACCGCAGCACTCATGGGGAATGGAGGGACGGTGGGGGGAGACAAGCGCACACACGCGCTCGCACATATACACATTCAGACATATATACACACACAGACATTTGCACACACACACTTTGACATACAGAATCACACATACGTAGACACACCCACACACACGCACTCACACATATTCACACTCACAATACACAGACTTACACATACATTCACACATACAATTCTCGCACATACACATGCACATAAACTCATCATACACCCACTCACACAAATGCAAAAGACACAATGGTTAAGGTTGGGGTCTCCCGTATGGGGCGGTGGTGATGGGGGCGGTTGGGGGTATTAGTAGATATAATGTTTGTTATCCTGTTTACAGGAAGATGATAAAACGTACACCAATCTGACTGAACGGAACAGGAGTGAGAATGGCTGTGAAGCTGTTGAGCAAGATGATCCAGTCTACGCCAATACCGGCTACACATAAGCGTGCACATTACATGCTGAGCGTGTAAGCGAGGAGAGAAAGAGAGAGTGAAAGCGGAGCAAATATGTGAGACGGGATTGAGAGAGGAAAAGAGTAACTGGGAGAGAATGTGTGAGACAGTGCATGGCAGAGAGCGGAGAGAGATTGAGAGAGAGAGATTAAGAGTGTGAGAGAGGGAGAGAGAGAGAGAGAGAGAAAGAGAGATAGAGAGAGAGAGAGAGAGAGAGAGAGAGAGCGAAAAAGAGAGAGAGACGGAGAGAGAGAGAACACACCAGATCAGATCAGGCAGAAAAGGGGGATAGAGAAATAAAGACAGTGAGGGGGACCAAGGACAGAAACTGAGCGACGTGTCGAGCAGCTTACTCAGTTCCCCAAATCCCGTCTGACCCACCATCACTATTTTGGCCCCACTTTCTCAAGCTCCATTGCTGGAGTTGCTCAGAATCCCTGACTGCCCTCTTTATCAGCCACATTAAAGCTAAACTAAAATAAAATCAGTAGTCACTGGGAATATTGAGCAGGTCAGGCAGGAGCTGTAGAGAGATGAAAGTGAGTTAATGTTTGAGTTCGATGACCTTTTTCAGTCACTTTTTCCCCACCCCATCCCATCTCCTTCAGCTCCCATGTTAAGACTAAGGGCTCATTCGGCAGTGTCGAGCGCTTGAAGTCATCTTTCCGATGTGAAAAAGTCTCTTTGTAAATGTTATATTTCTGGATGGGAAACACAAACGGAATGCTTGAGCGACGTTTCTCAAATAGGGAAGCCAGCCTTTGGCAGCCAGAAAGGCACGGCCACCCCTGGCTTAGAATCTCATCTCAGTTCGGTTAGGAATGCTTTTGTTGATCAGCTGAGCTTTGGCATGATAATCTTTATTATAAATTGGCTGTGCATTCAGGTGAAGATTGTTTATCACATCCTCATTCATATTATAATGAACTGTAGACTACAAACCTAGTCAGAATCATATGAATCGTCTGACTCTGAGATGCATTTTACAGGGCAATCGGTAAAACGTCAAATAAAATAATCTGGGAAAATGACCGCATGTTTGCCTTGAAGAGTTACATTGATCAGATGTAAGAATGTATTGATCAGAGTGGCAGCTATTTGTTAGTTGTTGATGTAATTGCCTGTGTTGATTAATCAGAATCAGCTGATGGGAATCGAACCCAAATGATTTCTACATCAAAGCCAATATATTGATCCTATCAACCCATTGCAGTTAACTTTACTAACCCGTAGTGAGCATTAATTTGATTAACAACCCATCAAACACATTCATTTGATTTCACGAAAATGTATAATTTGGATTATGTATAAGCTTGTTAACCGTTTATTAAATGTTTCTACTTATATAGAAAGTCGTGGCAGTTTATACTTCACCACAGGTTCACAAATTGAATAATGTTTACAGGAGCTGCGGGTGAATGTGAGCTCAGTGTCAGTGTGATCTCGGGGGTCAGTGTGAGCTCAGACTCAGTGTGAGCTCGTTGTCAGGGTGAGTTCTCGGTCGCTGTGAGCTCGGGGACAGTGTGAGCTCGGGCTGCCTGTTCAGTTAGAGATGACAGATATCCTGGAAATGTCCAAAACCAGAAGTGAAAATCTCCTGGTGACTTGGCCGACAATCAACAAAATAAAATTAATCATGTACTTCTCGGCTGTTTGCGGGACCTTTGCTGTGCTCAAATTAGTATGGTTACTATTAATCGGGTTTGACAGCTCGGGATATCTTATCTATCCTTTTCTCGGAAAGAATACCATTGTTGTTCCTCAAACCCAGTTTTCTGCAGCGTTTATGAAGAAAGCTTTTTCACAAATGAAGTCTTGTTTTGAGCATTATCCACAATTCAAATGTTGTTGCAACTTAAAACGAAAGGTATGACAGGCTGAGATTGGGTGTAATTTCAGGCCTCTATCTCCGCTGATTCATTCATTCCTGGGAATGTGGCTGGAGATCAATCAGACCACAATCCGTGCGGCACGCATTGAACAGCATTAATTAATCCTTCCATCAATGTTATATGTGGTTATGAGCTCTGAAGGTGCTTCGCAGAGAGAGAGTGGAAAACGTCAACCTCCCTCACTTCACTGGCTATTTGTGGGACTTTGCTGTGCGGAAATTGGCTGCCGTGGTCACCTATATAACACCAAATCACTATACTGCACAGTAAAACACTCTAAAGCACTTGGAGAAGTCTTGATGACGAGATGAGGCGTCAATTGCTCTTCCCCCGTGCTCCCCCATCTTCTATTATCCGCTCCCATGCTTCCACCCCGTGCTCACCTCTCCCCGCTTGCTCACACCACGGCAAAGAATCACCGCGACCCCCCTGCTGAGCCATTATGCTCAAATCTCTGGTGTCCCCTGCTCACACCCCCATGTGTGCTAGCCCCATCCTTTGCTAAGCCCGAATACTCCACCCACCCGAAAAGCGGGGATGAATTATTTACCTAAGCAGATGGCGCCGGCATTATTGGAGTTTGGGACCCCGTTACGATGAAGCCAACGCTGTGAGTGACAATCCCTCAGAGCAGATTCAGTCCCTCCGCATTGAACAGCATAGTACGCCAATGGCTGCCGAACTTCGCCCACAAAATATACAGACGATTGATATGGCAGTATATTCTATGAAGCATTTCGCGACCCGATAAGTTGTTATTTCAAATGCAAGGATCATTATTATTATTATTATTATTATTTATATTAAACTGCCATTTTTTATTGTATTATTGTGCGTTGTATTAAACATGATATTATTTTACTTTATATAAGATTAATATGTTTTATATATCGATAGGAGATTCCCCCAAAACATGGCCATAGTTTACTAGTTTGTTACAAAATATATTAGTGCACATGTATCACTGAAGATACATGTGGGATTTGCTCTGTTACTTTGCTCTTTGGCTACGCTGTTGCAGGATACTATGCACAACTCATATTTTGGGGCTTCATTAAATATTGTTTTTAAGTATATCTAATCAACGATATGAGAACCTCGGGAGTATGGCCATGGCACTGATACATTCAAGACCCTCCTGATCATGTAGAAATCGTGTCTCTGCATCAATTATTTATTCCGTTATTTGCAGACACAGATACACAGTAATTGTTGGTTTCTTAGCATATTAACATTTATATATTATATCAAGCGAGAGACCTGGGTTCGCTTCCCGGCAGGGTGAAACGTTGGGGAAGTTTCCTACTCCACCTGCCTGATAATAATCCCTCAAAGAAAATAAGTGGCGATTTCGATCCATGACTGTTTGTGGACACAGTTGTGAGCAATTTGCTGCCGCACTTCGCCCATAAATATACAGTCATTTCAATTTACAGTCTATTCTGCGAAGCGCTTTGTTTTCGAGAAATAGTAGCGTTTAAACTAATTGACAAACCAATTAAAGAAATGCAACTGTGCCTTTTGTTTCTCTAGAAACGACTGAGAGCTGATGATAGACATTCCGTTGTTAATCTGTACATTTGTACACAAAGGGATATTTGAACTTGATTGCTAATTAATTGAACACTTTTAATATTAACTATGAGCCCAGGTAACGTTGTGGTACCTGTATCCATTGTAGAATTGAATAAAAAATTGCAAAATCTTGGTAAATAAAGCAACATGTTTCTACTATTGTGCGGTATCTTTAAATAATTAACTTCAGAGTTCCCCAGCCCTGTTGGCTTGCCGGCTTTTGAGAACGTGATGATCAGATAAGGAAGCCAAACTCCAATCAGCAATACCTCGGGTCACCGAGCAAATATTTCTGTAAGTTAATGTAATTCTTGTGAAATCTGATGGTAAACAATTCTGATTAAACCCAGAAGGATTAATAAGTTAACCTTCCCCAGATCTCTGTCTGATACACGAACTCCTTGCTCTCTGACAGTGTCAGGAGGGCAGTAGTGGTGTCCTCCACAAGTGAGACACACACTGCTCCTGGTATCCCACTGATTTCAGTCGCTCTTAAAGTGATGCTTAGGGCAGTGACTGCAGACAGTTTGCCCGGATTGGTCACGCATGGTTTAATCAGGAAGGAGCAGAATGGCTTTTGTTCTGTGAGGAATGTGTGGAATAGAATGCAGTACTGTATAACATCTCAGAAAGCTGTAAAATTTAGAGGAAAAACAGTCACAATGTGCTCTTCGATTTCTGCAAGTCCTTGGAGCTGATGCATTTCCTCAGCGCAAGTTCTTCTCTTCCTGTTTGTCAAACCACATCTGCTGCTCAGGCCTCTCCTCTGCTCCATGGCGTTTCATTAGAGACTGGATTTTCGCTCACTGTGGAGTGATTAAACAAAATGTTATGATTGAGACTCACAGTGTAGACGGAGTCCTAAAACTTCCAATAATCCTCGGCCATTATTCCACATTTTAAGATGGTGCACCATTTTTCGGCAATGTCGTTCAGTCTTAACTGGAGGAAGTGCTGCATTAACAGTAATAATCATAATAAACCTTCCATTTGATATAGTGCCTTATCACATCTTTGAGAAGTGTCAAACCACATTGCAGAGTATATTGCATAGTGAATTGACTGTATATTTCGTTGCATTGTGTTTTAAATTAGACCTTATTACTTTCAAGCCGTCTGTGACTGATCTGGCTTAAATGTCCACAGCGCTGTTTGAAAATAGAAGGAAATTGCCACCGAACAACATTAATCCATCACTACAAGGCTATTTGTTGCACATTGCTGTGTGCATGTTGGCTGCCGCATTAGCCCACAGAATGCACAGGCACACCAACTTACATTATATCCAGTGAAGCACTTTGAGATGCGTTAACAAAGTGATAAGATGCAGTATCAAATGGAAAAATTGATATTATTATTAATCGTGGGAAAACGTATGTCATGTCATTCAGAATGGTTGAATGGCGAAAGGGGTAGGACAAAGTGTCTCATGAGGGTTACCAGACGTGAGAGTTTATAAGTCTTTCCTTCACTGAGACCATCAATGAGGTCAACATTGAGGGATAAAATTGGAAAGCATGGAGTACGGAGAATAGAGAGAAAGCCAACATCAGCATGGACTTCTGGCCTCTTTCCGTGCTGGAAAGCAATGCATAATATATTTCATATTTAGCTGGTTACCTCTTCGCTTTTCTTCCTCGCTGCCTCCTTCTTCTCGGCTTTCATCCTGTGCTTCAAGCGTTTCGCTTCTGAGAGGTACACAAGGAAACACAGATCAAATCAAGGGCGCACAAGTCATGATCGCAACACTCCAGCATTTTCTCGGCTCCCAATGTGTCTCAATTGATTTCAAGATGCTCTCGCTGCATTTAAAACCCCTTCTTGCTCTTGCTTTTCTCCCTTTAGGATCTGCTTCGGATCTTCACCACCTGCTGTATCCACTCGGCTGACGTTGGCCTTCTAATTATCTCTCGTCTCCTCCAACATTAGCGGCCGTGCCTTCAACTCCGAAACTCTGCAATTGATTTGCTGAACCCGTCCATCTTGCCCACTCCCTCCCCCCTGTCGAATCTCGGCTAAAAATCCTCATATTTGATCATGCTTATGGTCACATACTCTTCCTTCTTGCTCTGCGTCAGACTCTGCCACTGTGATGCGCTGTGGGATGCTAACTCATGTAAAGGGCCTATAAGTGTTGCATCAATGGGTTGTGTGGGTTACTGATAGGGTTTTTGGGGTATCGATGCGTTGTGGAGTCTTAATGAGTTGACGTTTATTAATAGGGTGTGGCGTATTAATGGGATATGGGGTATTAACTGTTTGTGTAGGGTAATAATTGGCGGTGGGTTTTTAATGGGGTGTGCGGTTTTAATGGGTGGTGGGGTATTAATGGGTTGTGTGGGGTATGAGTCGTTTGTATGAGGCATTAAGCGGGAGTGCGCTATTCACGGGGTGTTGGGCAATATTTATGTGTGGGGTATTATTGTGGTATGTGGTGTATCACTGAGGATTGTATGCTACTAATGTGGGCTGTTGCTTATCAATGGGGTGTGTGGTACCAACGGGATATTTGGTATTAATGGGGTGTGAGCTTTTAATATGGTATGTGGTACTAATGGTGTGTTTGGGAAATTAATTTTGTCTCTGTGGTATTCATGGGATTTGTGGGATATTATTCGTGTGTGGGAGACATTAAAGTTTGTATGAGGTATTAATGGGGTGTGATGTTTTAATCGCGTGTGTGGTATTAATGGTTTGTGGGGTATTAAGGAATTGTAGGGCATGAATTAGGTGTGCGGTATTAATTGGGTGTGGTATTAATGGAGTATTTCCTACTAGTGAGGTGTGCGGTATTAACGGTACGTTTTTTTGAATTAATGGGGTAAGTGTCTCTTATTAAAGGGGCGTGCGCTCTATTATTGGAATGTATTTCTTATTAATGGGGTATGCGATTTTAATGAGGTGTGTTTTTTAATAGGTTGTGGGGTACTCATGGGGTTTGTCGTATTAATGGGATGTTTGGGGCACTAATGGGGTGTGGGGGTTATTACTGCGGTGTGTGGGTTATATTTGAGCTGATATTATTGATTATGGGGTATTAATGGTTTGTGGAGTATTAATGGGGCGCTGGGAAATAATAGGCTGTGGCGTATTAATTGGTTGTGTGGTATTAATAGGAGTCTTAATGTGATGGGTGGGTATTAATCGTTTGTGTGTTAATGGCATATGAGGTGTATTGATTGGGTGTTTCGCCCACAAACATAAGGTCAAATCACATTACAGTCCATTCTGTGAAGAGCTTTGAGATGTGGAGAAGACCTGAAAAGTGCTATATCAAATGCGAGCATTATTATAATTATTATATGCTATTAATGGTGTTTGTGGGTTATCAAAGAGATCTGCCACGTTGTAATGATGTGAATTAATCAGGTGCTTTAATAAGATGCATGATGTATTAAGGAGTTGTGAGGTATTATCGGGGTGGGGGTATTACTTGGGTGTGGGGTGTCAATGGGGTATGGATTATTAGTGTTGTGTGTGCTATTAATGGTGTTTGTGGTAGTAACGTTGTATATGGTTATATTGGGCTGTGTGGCTTTAATGGAGTGTTTGGGATATTATGGTGTTCGTGGGGTATTAACTGGGTCTGTGGTGTAGTAATGGGGTGCGTGGTATTAACGGAGTTTGTGGTATTATTGGCCTGTATGATTTATAAATAGCGTGTGCAACATTAATGTGGTGTGCGGTGCTCATTGTGTGTGAAATATCAATGCGGTTTGTGGAGCAGTAAGGCGGTGAGCTTAGTACTAATGTGGTTCGTGAGGTACTAATTGCATATGTGACGAATGAATTGGGTGTGTGATATAAAAGGGGTGTTTGGTATTAATCGTATATGCGGTAGTAATGTTGTATGTGGAATAATGGATTGTGTGGTACCAATGGGCTATTTGAGATATTATTGTGGTATGCTGGATATTAGTGGGTTCAGTGGGGCATTAATGGGGTGCATGGCGTATTAATGGGATGTTTGGTATTAAAAGTGTTAAGGGTAATAATGCGGTGCGTTGCGTTAATGTGGTGTGCCATATTAATGGGACGAGCGTTCCTAATGGGGTTTGTGTCATTTATGGGTTATTCATTGGTTGTGTGGGTTATTAAAGGTGTGTGGGGTTTACTAATAAAGTGAGTGATGTGTTAAGGAGTTGTGTGGTAGTAATGGGGTGGGCGGTTCAATGGGATATGGATTATCAATGGGGTTTGGGTTAATATTGGGGTTTGTGGCTTATTAATGGGGTGTCCGGTTTCAATGGGTGTTAGCTATGAATGGGTTGTGTTGTACTAATATGAAATTTGTTATTAATGGAGTATGGGATATTAATGTTTTTTGAGAATACTAATGGTATGCGTGTGTATTAAACGGGTATGTATGGTATCAGTGGGCCGTGTGTGGTATTAATGGGGTATATGGTGTACTAGTGGTGAATGGGCCATTAACGTTATGTGTGGAATTGGTGGAGTGTGTGGTATAAATGGGGTGTGTGGTATTAAGGAAATGTGTGGTAGTAGTGAGGTGTGTTGAATCAATGCGGTTTGCCGTATTAACGGGGTGTGTGGTATTAACGGGGAGAGCGGGGTATTAATGGGGTGTGTGGGGTAATAATTTAGTGAGCAGTAATAATGGCGGGGTGGTATTATTGAGGAGTGATGTATTAAAGTGCTATGAGTATTAATGGAGTGTGGAGTATTAATTATATGTCTGGTAATAATGGTGTGTGGTATTAATCTGATTTGTGATATATTAATAGGACGGGGCTATTAATGGTTTGTGGGGTAATAATGGGGATTGTTTTATCAATTTGGTATGTGATAATAATGGGGAGTGTGGGGTATTATTGAAGTATTGGGTGTGCCGTGTACTAATGGTGGGTATGGGTATTAAGTGGTGTGGTGTATTAATGGGGTGTGCGCTATTATTAGGGTGCATTCGGTATTTAAGTGCGAGGTGTATGAATGTGGTGTGTTGTATTAATCGGTTATGGGATATTAATGTGATGTGTAGTAACAATGTGGTGTTTGGGGTTTTAGTGGGGAGTTTGGGCTATTATTTGGGTATCTGGCATACTAATCGGGTGTGGGGTATATTAATGGGGCGTGTGGTGTAATAATGATATATATGAGGTATTAATGGTGTACGGGGTATTAATGAGGTCTGGGCTATTAATGTGGTGTGTGCTATTAATGGGTTGCCTTGGGTATTAATGGGGTGCAAAGTATTAATGGGCTGTGTGGCATATTAATGTGCTATTAATTTGGTTTGTTGGATATTAACGATTTGTGTGGTACGAATGGGGTGTTAATGGACTATGTGTAGTATTAATGGGGTGTGGGGTGTACTAACGTGTTGCAGGTAAAATGGTATAAATGGGTTGGGGGTTATTAATGGGGCGTGATGTATTAACCGAGTCTGTGGCACTTTTTTTCCTTGCATTTGATATAGCACTTTTCACGTCGGGAGGGCGTCCCAAAGCGCTTCACAGAACACACTGTAAAGTGAATTGACTGTATATTTGTGGGCGAACGCGGCAGCCAATCGCGCACAGCAATGTCCCACAAACAGTCGTATATTGAAAATGACCAATTTATTATAGTTTTTTGGGGTTTTGGAGGGAATATTATTAGGCTCTGTGTGGAGTAAGGAAACTTGCCCAAGGTTTCGCCCTCTGCCTGGAATTGAACTCAGGTCTCTCACTTGCAAAGCGAGTGCTCTGTCCACTGAGCTGCAGGACTCCACATTAAAGAGGTCTTGGGTATCAATTGTGTGTGTTGGCCATTAATGGTGTTTATGGAGTGCATAAATGGATCGGGGTATAAACATGATGTGGAAATAAATTGGGTATGTGGGGTATTAATGTCTTACAGGTGTGTGGGTTTTAATGAGGTGTGTGTTATTAATATATGTGATACTAATGCGGTTTTCATGGAGTTAGTGGTGCATTGATGGGATGTGTGTCGTACTAATGGGGTGTATGGTGTGTCGCTGTGGTGTGGGGTTCTGATGGGGAGAAGGGTATTAATAGGATGTGGTGTATTAAACATTTGTGTAGGACTAAAGCGCTTTGGGGTAGCAATGGCGTTTGTTTGGGGATTAATGGGTTGTTGGTCATTAATTTGTCGTTGGTTATTAATGGGCTGAGAGGAATTAACGCAGTTGATTGCACGCGGTGTTAACGGAGTATGCGGGATATTAATGAGCTGTTGGGGTATTAATATTAATGTTATACATTGGGGTAATAAGGCGGTGTGGGGTTATAATGAGTTGTTGGGTATTAATTGGGTGAGGGGAATTAACGCAGTGTGGTGTATTAATGGGGTATGGTGTATTAGTGCTTTATGTTGGGTATTAATGGGGTGTGTGAGATTTTAACGGGGTGCGGGTTATTAATGGTGTCTGTGGCAATAATGAAGTGCAGGGTATTAAAGATTTGTTGTACTAAAGTGGTGTGGGGTATTAATGGAGATTGTTTGGGCATGAATGTGGTACGGGTATGAATGAGATTTGGTTTATTAGTGGGTTTGGGCATATTAATGGCTTGTGTGGGGTATTAATGAAGTTTGATGTGTATCAATGAGCTGTGTGGCTTACTAATGTTATGTAATGGGGTGCTGAGGCGGTGTGGGGTATCAATGAATTGTTGGGGTACTCATATGGTGTGTTGTATTAATGGGGTGTTGTTGATTAATGGTTGGATATTATTGGGGTGCGAAGCATTATAACAATATTAATCGTAATAATCCTTGCGTTTTGATATAGCGCTTTACACATTTTGTCGACGTCTCAAAACAGAATATACTGTAAATTGAATTGACTGTATATTTGTGGGCTACAACCCTTAGCTTATTGCACACAGCCGTGCCCTAGAAATATTCGTGGATTGAACTGAATGATTGTTAATAATGTTTTTGGTGAGGGAGTAGTATCAGGTATGATGAGTAAGGAAACTTGCCCACAGTTTGGTTCTGCCGGGAATTGAACCCAGGTGATTCACTTGGAAAGCGAGTGCTCTAACCATTGAGCTACACGACTCCATTGATGTGGTGTTATTCGGTTGTGTTGGGTATTGCTGTGGTGTGTGGAGTATTAATTGTTTTGAGGTGTATTAATTGGCTGGATGTTGCATTGTTGATACGTAGTGTAATAGTGGGGTGTGCAGTATCAATGGAATGAGGGACATCAATGGGGTATTAATTGAGTTTGATATTAATGCGCTCTGCGGCATTAATGTGGTGTATTAATAACATGTGTGTTATGAAATGGGTGTGGTACTAATGGGGTGTGTGGCATTAAAGGAGCGTGTGGCATTAATGAAGGGTGTGATATTAATGTGGTATATGGCCTTACACACACATCAAAATTATATTTATAGAGCGCCTTTCACGTCGCGAGTACGTCCCAAAGGACGTGTAGGCAGCTCGGAAAGCCGATTGGAGGGGATCAAGGAGAGAGTGGGAGGAAGGGAAAAAGCGAAGCTGGGAGGCAATGGCTCTCTCAAGGACCTTGAGTAGGTAAGGGAGTTTTGAGATGGGCCGATAGATAGATAGCTGTGATGGGTCAAGTGAAGGTTTCTTCAAGGTGGGGTTGACAATGTAGGTTTTCAGCGTGGGAGAAACATTTCCAGATGAGTGATGTTTTCGGAATATTAATGGGGATTTTTAGCTGTTAATGGGGTGGTACTAATGGGGTGTGTGGCATATTAATGGGGTGTGGGTTATCAATGGAGTGTGGGGTATTAATGGGCTGTGGGGTTTTGATGGGGATTGCGGTAATAATTGAAGGTGGAGTATCAATGGGACGTGGGATATTCATTATGTGTTGGATATAACATTCATATAAATGTGATATTAATGTGCACTTTGGTATTGAAGTTGTGTGTGGTATTGATAGGGTGTGTGGTATTAATGGCTGTTGGGGATATTAATGGGAGTGTGGGACATTAATGGTGTTTATGAGGCATTAGTGGGGTGGGGCTATTAATGCGGTGTGTTACATCAATGTGGTGTGTGGTATTAACCTCATGTGTAGTATTATGCTGGTATTAATGTGTTTGGGTGATACTGACGGGTTTGTCCGTAATGCGGTATATGGTATATCAGATGGGGTGCGGGATATTAATGGGGTGTGGGGTAATAATGGTGTGTGGGGTATTAATGGAGTTCGTGTGTTACTAATTTAGTTTACTTGTCATTAATGGGGTGTGTGATGTCGATGGGCCCTCAATGGATAGTGTGGAGAATTAACTGTGTGTGTGTGGTATACTGAGGGGAAGTATTAGGTACCAATATGGTGTGAGGTACGAATGCAGTGGGCAGTATTAAGGGTGTGGGTGATATTAATGAAGTGTGGTGTATTATTGGGATGTGTGCTATTAAAAATATGTGGGGTATTAATGCGAAGTGGAAATAAATTGGGTATTTTGGATATTAATGCGGTGTGAGTTATTAATGCGGTGTGTGTTTTTGATGGTTGTGTGGTAATAATGGGTTTTGCGGTATTAGTTTTGCGTGGGGTTTTAATATGTCTGCGGGATATGCATGGGTTGCGTGGTATATTAACTTGCATTTTGGTATTAATGGTGTGTTGGTTTTTATGGGGTGTTAGTATTAATGGGCAGTTTGGGATATTAATGGTGAGGAATGGGTATCACTGGTGTGTGTGAAGTATTAATGAGGTATTTTTTGTATCAGTGCGCTGTGTGTTACTAATGGAATATGTATTACTAATCGGGTTTTAGTGGAGTTCGTGGTGTATTAGTGTGTTGTGCTAATACGTGTATGGGGTTTTACTGCGGTGTGGGGTAATAATGGTCTGTGTGGTATTAATTGGGTGAGCGATATGAATGGGATGTGTGGGTGTCAATTGTGTTGTGGGATGTTGATCGAGTTTGGTGTATTAATGATCGGTGTGGGATACTAATAGAGTTTATGGGCTATTAAAGGGCAGTATTGGGTATTAATAGGATACGATGGGATGTTAAGGCAGTGTGGAGAACTCATCAATTGTTGAATATTAATGGGGTGAGGGTTGTGAATGGGGTGAGTTGTATTAATACCGTGTTATATTAAAGTCATGTGGTGTATTAATAGATTGTGTTTGGCATGAATGGGATGTGCAGGTTTTTAATCGTGTATGGGGTAATAATTAGGTTTTGTTGGCTATTCCTGTGGAATGTGATGTATTAGTGGGACTTGTGTGGGTTCTATTAATGGGTTGTGTGGCAAATTACTGGACTGATGACTGGGGTGTGCTGTATTAGTGGCATGTGGAGTATCAATGGGTTGTGGGGTATCAATTGGGGTGAGCGGTATTAATATGATATGGGGTAATAATGGGGAGTGGGTTACATTAAATGGGTTTGTGAAGTATTAGTGGGGTGTGGTGTATTATTGGGGTGCGGTATATTAATGGGGTGTGGGGTAATAATGACGTATAAGTTATTAATGGGATTTGCATAATATTAATTTGGTTTGTGGGTTATTAATGGTGTTTGTGGTATTGATGTGCTGTTAATGGAGTTTGAGGTGTTCTATGGTGTGTGTGTGCTCGACAAAGGGGTCGTATGGGGTATCAATGAAGTGTGGGGTATTAATGGGGTGGGTGCTATTAATAGGCTGAGGATTATTTTTGGGATCTTTCATACTAAAGTGTTGTGGGATATTAATGTGATATGTTCGCTATTAATGTGCTTGTGGGGTATTAATGGGCTGTGGATTATTAATGTGATATATAATTGGGTGTGTGGGTCATGAATGGTGTGTGGGGTATTAATGCGGTGAGCGAGTATAATGGGGTGTGATTTGTTAAATATGTGTGTGGTATTAAAGAAGAGTTGGGCATAAAGGTGGTGTGTATGGGTATGGAAGGGTTGTGGGTTATTGATGGAGTTTGGCGTATTAATGTGTTTTGTGGGGTATTAATATATTGTGTGGTGTATTACAGGACTATATTGGGTATTTGTGGGATATGATGGGATACTAAGGCGTAGTGTAGTACAAATCAGTTGATGGGTATTAACAGGGCGAGTGGTATTAATGGGGTGTGATATATTAATGGGATGCGTTATATTAAAGATGTGTGGTGTATTAATGTGTTGTGTTGGGTACTGATGGGGTGTGTGGAGAATTAATGGTGTGTGGGGTTTTATTGTCGTTTATTGTGTATTCCTGGGATGTGTGGAGGATTAGTGGCTTTGTGTGTGTGTTTGGGTGGGGGGTGTGGGGGTGCGGTATTAATGGGCGGTGTGGTGTTGTAGTGGTATGTGGGATATCAATGAGATGTGGGGTATTAATGGCGCGTGGTAATAATGGGGTTTGTGTTCTTAATGTTGTGAGGGGTAATAATGTGGTGTGGTGTATTGAATGTGGGTGGGTTTTAAAGTGTCGTGGGTTATTACTGATGTGTGTTGGTTATTAACGTGGTGTTGTTTACTAACGGGGTATGGATAATAATGTAATCTGGGATATTAATGGGGTGTTGATGATACTCATGGGGTTTGTGTCGTATTAACCTGGTGTATGGTGCATTCATGGGGTGCGGAATATTAATGTGTTGTGGGTAATAATGCTTTGTGGGATATAAATGGTAATTGTGTATTATTAATTTGGTTTGTGAAGTATTTTTGAAGTGTGTGATATTGCAGATGTTTTAACGGAATACGTCGTGTATTAATGAGTTGTATGGATTGGATACTTATGGGGTGTGGGGTATTAATGGGGTGTGGTGTGTTAAATATGCGGATGGTATTAAAGTGGTGTGGGGTGTTAATGGGTTGTGTGGGAATCAATCCGTTGTGGGTTATTGATGGAGGTTAGCGTATTGGTTTGTTGTGTGAGGTATTAATGGAATTTGTGGGGTACTACTGGGCTGCATGGAGCAATAATGGGATGTGATGGGATACTAAGTCGTTGTGGGGTTTTAATAGGTTGTTGGATACAAATGGGGTGAGGGTAATAATGGCGTTTGCTGTATTAATGGGTTGTGTTGGGTATTAATGTGGTGTGGGGTCTTTCAGTGGTGTTTTGGTATTAATGGCGTATTACTGGGATCTGTGGGGTATTCCTGGGGTCTGTGCAATATTAATGAGGCTTGTGGTGGTAGGGGGTGGGGGAATAGATATTATTGGGCTGCATGGTGTATTAGTGTGGTACGACAAGCCAGCTCTCGCTTGCCATGCGATTGCTGTCACCACGACCTTATACCCTGTCAAGCGCTTTGAGATGTCTCAACGATGTGATCAGGCGCTTAGTCGAATAAAACAATTATTATTATCGTGGAAATGAGCCAAATTCGGGGCCAAGTGTATTTCGTAGATTTAGAACGCTGTAAAGAGAGAAAGGCGGCGCCTCACAGCAGTCTCCAACAGCAGCTCACACTCCCAAACACGCTCACATACACTCTTCCACTCACATGCACTCTCTCACACTCACTCTTTGATACTCATACACTCTCTCACACTCACACACTCTGATGCTAAAACACACAATCTCACTCACGCACTCACTGATATTCATACACATTCTCTCACACTTACACACACTCTCAACCACTCTGATACTCACACGCACTCTCTCACAAACTCTCACACGCACACACACTCTCACACACTCACAAACCCTCTCTCACACTGACACACAATCAAACTCTCTGATACTCACACATACTCTCTGATAATCAAACACACACTCTCACTCACACAAACTCTCTCACACTCGTTGATGTTCACACGCATTATCTCACACTCACAAACAATCTCTCACACTCACACTCTCTGATACTCACACACACCTTCTCAAACTTTCACACACACTCCCAAACTCACACATACTCTCACACATCCTCTCTCACACTGACACACACTCGCTCACACTCTCTGATACTCACAAATACTCTCTCACACTCTCTGATAATCATACAATCTCTCACACTCACAATCTCTGACACTCACATCTCACACACTCACACACCCTCTCACACTCACTGATACTCACATACTCTCTGACACTCACACACTCTCTCACACTCATACACTCTGATACTCGCACACCCTTTCTCACTCACTCACACGCACACTCACACTTTCTAATACTCACTCACATTCTCTCACTGAAACTCTTTCTAACACACACTCTCACTCACATACAAAAGCTCTCTCTCGCAAACTCTCACCCTGTCACAGACTATCTATTTCTCACACTCTCGCCCGCTTATTCTCTCCCACTGACCTGACACTCCATCAGCCCCAATTGCCCAGCAGCTCAGGCCGCTCTCTGTCCGGTCGATCCTCGGCCATGTTTGATCTTCTCCTCCTTCAATCGTTACGTTGTCTCCGCCCACTCGCGCCCCGTTGGTCCGTTACGATCACCCGCCCCAGCAGCCAGAGCTTCCCATTGGTCTGTCTAATTGTCAAGCAGATGCCGAGCTCTGATAGGTCTGTGCCTACGTCAATCATCTCTAAACCTCCCCGCCTTCCGCTCATTGTTCAACCGTCACTAGGTCACCGCCCAACCACTCCCCATTGGCCCATACAAACAGCCGCCCCTTCAGCCAGAGCTTCCCAAAGGTCTGTTCACACGTGAACCGATAGTCGCGCACTGATAGGTCCAAATCCACGTTAATCATTTCCGCTCCATCCTGCCCCGCGATATCACCAGATGCCACTATTTCGCCGCCCACTCGCTTCCCATTGGCCCATTCAAACACCCGTCCATCATGCCGTAGCTTACCATTGGTCAGTTGCGTTTTCAATCAGACTACGTACTCTGTTAGGTCTGTCAACACGTCAATCATCTCCCGTCCTTTGTGCCTTGCGCACTCTCTCTGACCGTCACTCTCTCCCCGCCCACTCGCTGACAACTGTTTCCTATTAACATTCCGCAGCTCCGTATTGGTCAACCTGGCTGTCAGTCTGCTGCCCTCCGAGTCCTGCCATTAATAATAATAATAATAATAATGCTTGAATTTGATATAGCGCTTTTCACGTCGGGAAGACATCCCAAAGCGCTTCACAGAACACACTGTAAAGTGAATTGACTGTATATTTTTGGGTGAACGCAGCAGCCAATTGCGCACAGCAATGTCCCACAAAATCGTAGATTGAAAATGTCCAATTTATTATTGTTTTTGTTTTTGGAGGGATTATTATTAGGCGTGTGGATACATAAGATATCATAAGATACCATTCTCTCCTCTTTTCCCCCAGCCTGTGTTTACCAGCTGTCAATGGGAACCCGACTGGAGTTTCATTGGCATGGCTTTTCCGGGGCTTGTCATCCCTTCAATTGTTTGTAAAAATCATAACAATTCGGTCGATTCAACTCACGATAGCCACTTCACCACCTTGCAGTGTATACTGTTAAGCGCTTTCAAACATCAGGCGCTGTGGCATTGCTAGAATTATTGCTCATATTACAAACTTCTCCTTTCTTAGGACGTCCAGCGTGGAAGGCGCTGTACAAATTTACATGTCAGTCGGAACAAAGGAACTTTATCTTATGTATCAGCTCGGCAGTGTTCTTTTCTTTACGATTTTATCCTGAAAGACTATCTTGATATGTGTTCACTGAAACCTACAAAAAGACAGACACACTATGACACTACTCGCCCCCCACCACCCCACCCCCCCACACACAAAGAGACACACACATACACACACAGACACACACACAGATCGCACACATAGAGATACACACACACTCAGACCCACACACAGACACACACATGGACATACGCACACACACACACAGATAGAAAAACACACAGTCACACATACACACGGACACACACACGCAGACACGCACTCACAGAGACACACATACACCCACAGACACACGCAAAGAACAACAGACAGACACACACACACACAGAGACACACATACACCCACAGACACACACAAAGAACAACAGACACAGACACACAAACAAACATGCACACACACAGACACACACACAGACACACAGACAGACACACACACACACATACAGACACCAACACACCCTGACACACACACATAGTCAAACACACACACACAAAAACACATACAGACGGCCACACACACACACACACAGGCACATGTCCATACGCACACACACAAGCACACAGGGATAGTTTTTGAGAGAGAATCTGAATGTGTGAAAGAGAGAGAAAGAAAGAGAGAGAGAGACAGAGTTTCAGAGACAGGCCTTGTGTGGAGAGGCAGGAGGAGAACTGTGTGAGCAGAACATAATTTTAGAGCCAGTAAAGTTTCCACGAGTCGAAGGAGGAGGATAATAATACTTGCCTTTCGCACAGAGCCTTTCATGTCGCGAGGATGTCACAAGTTATGTCACACGATATTCTGTAAAGTGAAGTGACTGTCTATTTTGTGATTGAACATGGAAGCCTAGTGTAGCATCGTAACGTACCACAAACAGCCAAGGAGAGAATGAACAATTTTACTTGGAATTGTTAGCTAGGATAAAACACAAGGAAGGCGAGTCCGGTAATTTATCCAGTGATCTTCATATTTTTCCTTGTCTTTAGAGCAGGAAGAGGCAGTCATACCCCTCAACCAATCAGCCGCTCTCTCTGGTTTCGATAAAACATTCCGAATCAAATCGAAAATGAGAGCATATTTTACCATTGCTTATATTTCCATTATGTGGGTTTCAAAATGCACCTGTTCCTAAACCTTGCGGGAATGGATGCAGTTGTTTCTTTCGGAAACTTACAACTTTCTGTGATCTTGTACAGTGTCAAAATCTGTCAACACATTGCTAACAGAACAGATGCCGGGCTGCTCCTTCATGAGTCTCCAATCTGGGAAAGCGAGCTGCAGTGACGGCCCGATGGACAATTTTAAGAGTGACTGAAATCAATGAGATTCCTGAGACCTTCTGGTTCTCACTTGTGGAGATGCAGCGCAATTGACCGTTAGAAATTTCCAGAATGGAGAGCGTTTCTCAGAGAACGTCCTGATGGGGTTTAAAATATTAATTCTCCTGGACTTAATGGGAATCATCTTACCATCAGATTTCACATGAACTGTAATAATTTGCACAAATAATATCTGCCAGTTTGCTCTCTTGCAAGTTGACAGCTGAATTACAACTTCAAATACAAAATTATCTGCTCCCCATGTTGTCACTCGAGGTACTGGAGGCTCGAGACTGGCTTCCCTATCTGATTGTAATGTTCTCAAAAGCCGACACGACAGCAGGGTGGGAAACCGTGTTCTCGCGTTCGATCCATCTCATCGTAATTATGCGGTCACTCTTGTGGGCTGACGGTGTTGAT
>NW_024704774.1:1285093-1293390 GCF_018977255.1 Callorhinchus milii | reverse complement strand
GATACAGAATCCCTCCTCTCACACACTAAATCCTCGCCTCACTGTTATGTTGAACTGTTCTGAGCCCCAAAGGGTAATTTGTCAGTGTAATAGCTCACAATAATAATAATAATAATCCTTGCATTTGATATAGCGCTTTTCACGTCGGGAGGACGTCCCAAAGCGCTTCACAGAAACACTGTGAAGTGAATTGACTGTATATTTGTAGGCGAACGCGGCAGCCAATTGTGCACAGCAATGTCCACAAACAGGCGTAGATTGAAAATAACGAATAAAGCAACTATTTCACTGGCATTTGTACATTGTTGCTTTTGCGTACCGTTTTCCAAGCAGAAAGCAGGAACCCTGTTGTTATACGTACGATGGGAAAATCGCTTTCCATAGGTTATAATAACAATAATACAGTCACTAAATCGACATCTGTTCATGGGTCAATGCAATGCGTAATTTATTGGTGCATTTCACTCACTTAATATATATTTAATTCCCTCTAGAGCATATACAGAGAAGCGATTTGAGACGTCCCAAGGCTGGACAATGCGCTTTACCAAATGCAAGAATTATCATTATAAATTGAATTTGCTTTCAACTTTGCAGGCAAACAATGGGATTCAATGATCAACACATTATTATTCCTTTTAACATTATTATTATTATTTCAGTGGGCGGTGTGTGGTTTGGGGGTGGAGGGTAACAATATACATGAGGAAAGGGACTGACTCACTGTGCCCGAGTAGCAGTGGGCAGAGAGGGCGATTTGGGAATAACTATTCGAGTCTCATTTAGGTTTAAATAGAGAATTGACGGGGAAGCCAACGAGATGGAGTATAATCTGACACTGTGAGAGGGACAAAGGCTGTTTGGTGTAGAGAGGGCTTTACTGGGAATTGGGAAAGATACATAAAGAAACTACTCACACACCTTTGACTTGAAGTGAGTCCTGTTACAGTGACCAGCAGCTGGATGGGGAAGCCGGTCAAGGCAGCAGAGAGTGAGTGAGATATGGGTGATGATGGATGGGAAGGTGTAGGGAGAAATTGGAGTAAAGGAGTATGGCATGCGGTGGTTTTATAATTCATGGGAATAGAGGGGGTGACAAAGGGATGATGGAGGAGGAAGAGAAGGCAGCGAACATGATGGTCACTTTTCAGCGTATCATGGAAAGAAGTTTTTCACGACTTAACGACATCGTAATGCACTGTATTATGATACAAGCAATACTATTAATTCCTGACTGTCTGTCTCTATTGCCGTGTGTCTGTGTATCTGTATGTGAGTGTGTGTGTGTGTGTGTCTGTCTGTCTGTCTCTGGCTGTCCGTCTGTGTGTGTTTCTCTCTCTCTCTCCCTCTCTTTCTCTCTCTCTCTCTCTCTCTCTAGCTGTCTTTCTTTGAATCGTTAGTAAAGCTTCTTTGCTGCACACACACACACGCCTCTGTTTAATGTTAAGTGCAACCCGCTTGTTTTCGAATGCTTCACCTCTTTCCAGCGTAAAACGTCTCTGCCATATAATAATAATAATTGAATTAGTAATCCATCACTAAATATGGGACGCCGCCTCTTTTAGGCGAAACGTGCCAATGGTTTCGCCTAAAAAACAGTCTCGACGCTTTACAGTATATTTGTGAAGTGTTTGGTGGCGTCTCGTTGACGTGATGGGGCGCTGTATAAAATGCAAAGATTGTTAGTTTTGTTTGTTCTTTTCAGAAATATCATTGGTCTTGAGCATTGTGGTGATTTAACGGTGTGAGGAGGAGCTGATCACTGTTGGAATAAGAAGTTTGGGATTATTTTTTGACTTGAACGATGGACTGGGAGAGCAAAGCAGTTTGGGGATGTGTGTGAGGGAGAGGCGGTAGGTTGATCATGTTGGAGTCCACTGTCATCTTATAAGCCTTATAATCCTTGCATTGTATATGGATCCTTGTCACGACGCAAAGAGATTCAAAAAATATACTGAAGAGTTGATTGATTTTATATTTTCTTGGAAAAATAAATCATCCAATTGTGCACAGCAGTTTCCCAAAAACAGTCGCAGATTGAGCGATCGAATTAATATTTTACTCAATTATTTATTTTCTTGCTTAAAAAAGTCAATGCATGTGTTTTCTTTTTTAATTAAACATAGTTTTAATTATCTACGAATCGAGTAACAAGTGGGCTCCTACTTATTTTTAGGTAAACAAAGAGACGCGTGAAGTAAGGATAATTGCCTATCATTTTTTTTCCAACCAGGAATCGAACCGAGCTCCTCTCACTTCTGATATCATTGCTCAAACCACTAAGCTAAAATACAACACGTTATGTGCAGTGCTCAGCACTAATATGGTTCCCTCCTGATCCGAAAACTGCTGCATAAAAATGAGATTTATTGTATTGTTATACAGCGACATCTATTGGCATTTCACGAGAATGTCAGGAGTTGAAGTATCAAACCTAAAACCTTGGTTAGAATTACCAGAGTGTGCATTGTGGACTGTACACCATTAATATGAATATTCAGATTAATACCCTCCACTTCAACAGCGCCTTCATCAAACTCTACTTAAGATATCTTTCCTCCACGAATTCCCCCCACCATAACAGGACTTGTTAAATAGGTCAACTGTCAGACGAACATCTGTGCTGAGATCAAACCTTCTCTCTCCTCTTTAGTGATTTAGTTCCAGTGGTGTAGTCTGTCAATAACACGGAGAAATAATAATAATATTCCTTGCATTTCATACAGCGACTGATCACATTTGCCAGAAGTCTCAAAGCGCTTCAAAGGATAGGCTGCAAAATCTAGTGACTGTATATGTTGTGGATGAAACGCGGCAGCCAAAGGCACTCATCGAAGTCCCTCAAGCTGTCGAGGATTGAGTGAACAATTTATTATTATTATTTTTTAAAAGGATGATTACCCCAGAAAAAGCGATCCGCCATTCGACAACCAACCGCTTTCCTACTAACTGTGTTTTGCCCGATTGGGAATCAAACATAAATCCAGTCGGTTGCGAGACGAGTGCTCTAACATCTAAGCTACAGGACTTTAATGGATTGAAACTCTCTTTGCAAGAACTTTTCGTTTATATGTAAAACAACGAAAGCAGAGTTCTTTGGGGTAACATTGTGCCTCAACGCAAGTTGGGTTTGTGTACAGGGAAGTCATTGCCTTGCAGCACAGTGCATCTGGTCTTAACCCACAATAGTACGCGGCAGAGTCAGTGACAATGACACTGAGAATGATTAATGTGGTTTGTTCCTGATTCTTGTCCAGATGTGAAGTGAAACGGCCTTTGGCGTAATCTGCAGTGTTGTCTACCCCATTGGTATGTCTGTAGAGAATGTATTGGGGAGCCAGACCTGGGTGATGTCTGTACCAGTACAGAGCAGCATAGTTCGAGGTTGTGTTATATGAGCAGCTCAGACTCACTGAGTCTCCCTTTTGTTTGCTCAGCCCCGCTGTCTGCTGTCTGACTGGATCTCCCAACACCACATCTGCAACGAGAGGAAAGGATCAACTTGAAACACGGCTCCATATTACTCCTGTAGTCCAGTGGACAGTGCACTCATCTCGAAAGGGATGGGACTCGGGTTTTTTTCCCTGGCAGGACAGGGATAAATTTTGGGAAGTTTCCTATCAACACATACGCATCTGTTTACCGAGCCGTAAGTAGCAATCCAGTTGTTAATCGATTGGCTAAATAAAGTGTGGTCACTCAATCCACGATTATCTGTGGGGAAAATGCTGTGCGAATTTGGATGCCACTTTTCGAATACGAAATACGGAATCACTATAATAATAATAATAATAATAATAATAATAATAATCCTTGCATTTGATATAGTGCTTTTCACGTCGGGAGAGGACGTCACAAAGCGCTTCACAGAACACACTGCAAAGTGAATTGACTGTATATTTGTGGGCGAACGCGGCAGCCAATGGCGCACAGCAATGTCCCACAAACAGTCGTAGATTGAAAATGACCAATTTAATTATTGTGTTTGGTTTTGGAGGGATTATTATTAGGCTCTGTGTGGAGTAAGGAAACTTGCCCAAGGTTTCGCCCTCTGCCTGGAATTGAACTCAGGTCTCTCACTTGCAAAGCGAGTGCTCTAACCACTGAGCTACAGGACTCCACGTCCTGGTTGGAGGTACACTGGGGGCGGTGGGATTTTCATCACTGAGTGTGATGTTTCTGGGTGAGGCTGTGCCCGGGGCTGTGCCTCCAGTTGATGCGTCCCGGGGTTAGAGGATGCGCCGCGCGGTTTCTGGCCGTGTTGGCTGAGCACTGGGTGTAGGGGACTGTGCCTTGGAAGGATGTAAGTTGAGGAGGGTCTTTGCCACAAGCGGCGCTGTGCAATTTTGGGGGATGCGCCCCATGCGTGGGGCTTGAGCCTGGGGCGGGGACTGTGCCTGAGTTCTGTGCGCCCGGGTAGGGATGTCCCTGGGGTGCCGTTTATATCTCTCTGTGTTTGTGTATGAATTGCGTTACTTGTCCTCATACAAACCCGAGTCATTAACGCACTCATAGAACGACAATGTCTATCTCTGTGCACGTGTTTGTACAACTGTTAATAACGCCTTCACCGATTTAAGAAGAGAACTGATTTGCATCTCAAAGGGAAACGTCTTCCATGATCCAATGGCGCGGGGACGCTTTCGGGGATTTCCTACCGTTGACGAACTATATTTAAATAGACGGTTAATTAAGTCCCACATAATGAGGTTTGCACGATATTCCGCAACCAAATCATACAGTTCTCGTTCGACACATGTGTTGTAATATATACTGTACATATGTAGTAATATATTCTGTAACAAGTTGTGGTGGGAATCTGGGCCTCTATTTTGGGGGGAATCTCCAACCGTTATGTAATGTATAATAATCTTATGTAAAGTGTAATTATTTATAGTATTTAATGTCAAGTATGATAAAATGATATAACTTACAATCTATTGTCATGTTAAACAATTTGAAGGAATATTATCCTCGTATTTAATATGGCGCCAAAGTATCTCGTTGCGCATCACGGAATCTACCGCATGTGAAACGTCTCTATATTTTTTGCGCGAAACGGTGTCCATCAAAAGCTATGGACCGAGTGAACAACTTATTATATTTTTCAATGATTTATTATCCCCTGCAAAATGATCCCCCCTTGACTAATGGTTTAATTCTTGCTGCTCTGCAAACAGAGGCATTTGGAGCGCGGAAACTTGGCTAAAACTTCGCCCTGCTCGGCAGTCTAAATATAAAGCTTAAAAATGCAATGTGATGCATAATAATAATAATAATAATCCTCGCATTTGATATAGCGCTTTTCACGTCGGGAGAGGACGTCCCAAAGCGCTTCACAGAACACACTGTCAAGTGAATTGACTGTATATTTGTGGGCGAACGCGGCGGCCGATTGCGCACAGCAATGTCCCACAAACAGTCGTAGATTGAAAATGAACAATAATAATAATAATCCAACACAAGTATAAAAGTTTAGTATAGTTATAATAATGTAATGTAAAGTGTCACAATATAAATGATAACACCACTCTCCTTTGCTCGCAAACGTCGCTGCAACGAGTAGAGTTAATTGTATAATAATAAGCTGCTGCTGTTAACCTGACACCCGGGTTGTGGACTGAGTATCGCCGCCACTCACTACAACCATTATAATCATTGTTATTGCTGCTGTATTGTTTACCACCACGACAACCTCCCAATGCGATGGGCGCTCCGCACACGTATAATGTGTTGTATGTATAATGTGTTGTGGAGTCCTGTAGCTCAGTGGTTAGAGCACTCGCTGTGCGAGTGAGAGACCTGAGGTCAATCCCAGGCAGAGGGCCAAACCTCGGCCAAGATTCCTTACTCCACACAGAGCCTAATCATAATCCCTCCAAAACCAAAAACAATAATAAATTGGTCATTTTCAATCCGCGACTGTTTGTGGGACATCGCTGTGCGCCATCGGCCGCCGCGTTCGCCCACAAACATACAGTCAACTCACTTGACAGTGTGTTCTGTGAAGCGCTTTGGGACGTCCTCTCCCGACGTGAAAAGCGCTATATCGAATGCGACGATTATTATTATTATTGTTATTATTATTAAACAGAACCTTAATATTTTGCGTGATGTTTTACAGAGGGTTTGAGGGTGAGGCTGGTGAACAGCGGCAGCCCGTGTGCCGGGACCGTGGAGGTTTACCACGATGGACAGTGGGGCACAGTGGATGGCACTGGCAAAACCTATAAGTATTCGACCTGGGAGATGACGGCCGCGGCTGTGGTGTGTAAGGAGTTGGGCTGCGGAGACGCGCTGTCAGCACCAGGAGGCGCTCACTTCGGCGAAGGCTCAGGTCCCGTCGTGACGTGGGATGTGCGGTGCGGAGGGAGTGAATCGGCTCTGAGGGGTTGTCCCTCATGGCACTGGGGTCACCGTTACGGAGCTTCACACTCCTATGACGCCGGCGTCATCTGCTCAGGTAAATGCTTCACTGTCTGATCATATTTTATCGCTCATGTTTTCGGTAAACCACAGCTTGAGAAAATAGGTAAATGTTTTTGCCGACAGTATTATATGGTGGAGTCCTGTAGCTCAGTGGTTAGAGCACTCGCTTTGCAAGTGAGAGACCTGAGTTCAATTCCAGGCAGAGGGCCAAACCTTGGCCAAGTTTCCTTACTCCACACAGAGCCTAATAATAATCCTCCAAAACCAAAAAAACAATAATAATTGGACATTTTCAATCCACGACTGTTTGTGGGACATTGCTGTGCGCAATTGGCTGCCACGTTCGCCCACAAATATACAGTCAATTCACTTTACAGTGTGTTTTGTGAAGCGCTTTGGGACGTCCTCTCCCGACGTGAAAAGCGCTATAACAAATGCCAGGATTATTATTATTATAGCTTATAATTAAATCTGGGAGGTGGCGTCAATGCGCCTCGAGTCGTTATTCGGCGTCAGAGTTATTTATCGGCGTCATCTGCTCATGTAACCAACTCTGCCTCTGATTATCACCTTGTACTCGGAGGGGAGGGGACTGGTCATTACGGGCGGTGGAGCATTGGGGTTGCGAGCCAAGTTGGTGTGTAATGGTGGAGCGCAGAGTGTTGAGCAAAAGGGGTTGAGCACACGGGACGTATGCACATGGGTGGGTTGAGCGCAGGCAGCGGTGAGCACAGGGGCAGTAAGAATTGTGAGGGTGAGCAAAGGGGTGTGTGAACCCGGGTTGGGGGGTAGTTGGGGGTGAGCAACGTATGGATGAGGATAGGGCGATGATAAAAGGTCGTTGAAAGTATGGGGATGAGCACAGCAGGTGTGAGCACAGAGGCGCGAGCAGAAGTTGGAGAGAATATTTTGGGTGAAAGCAGTGGCGTTCAGAAAAGGGAGGCGAGGACGGAGATGGGGGCTCAAAGTGGGAAAGCATATAAAACAAGACAACCTGTTAATAATTGAGGACCTGGAGAGGGTCGAGGACTGAGTGGGAGCAGCAGGGAAGGTGAAAGCCACGTTAGCGTAAGTACACGGGGAGCGGGAGAGCAGAGGGGGTGCGGAGGGTGAGAGCAGGAGGCTGCGCACAGGTGGGTGAGCCCAGATAGTTGAGCAGAGAACAGGAGCACAAATTGCTGAGACGACTATAGTGGGAGCGCAATGATGGGGGCAGCACAGGGCCAGGGGTAAGCATAGGAATGCGAGCAACGTGTGTGCGCATCGGTGTGGTTTGAAGAGTGGCGGGTGAACACAGGCGGGTGAGCATTGGGAGGGTGAGCAAAGTGGGCGTTGGGCGCAAGATTGGGGTTCAAGTACAGGGAAGAAAGAGTAAGCACAGGGGGTAGGAGCACAGAGGGGTAAACTCATTGGAATGAATGCAAGTAGCTGTGCTCAGAAGGTGAGCTCAGATGAATGAGCAAATAGTGACGAGAATACGTTGCGGGTGAAGACAAGCGCGGTGAGAAAAGGAAGGTATGTAGAGGCTAGGTGAAAACATGTGAGGAGGATTGCGGGGTGGGGGGGGTTGAAGCAAGGTGTGAACATGGTGGGGGTGGGGGGAGGGTGCGGAAGAGGGCTGGATACTGAGTACAGGGTTAGTGAGCGGATGGGTTGCGTGCACAAGAGGTGAAGATAGGATGTTGATCACAGCGGGGCTTGGAAGCAAAGGGTGGGAGCACAGTGGTGTCAGTTGTGTGGCGTGTTTCTGCACAGGGCGACGAGCATAGGGATTGTGAGCACATAGGGGACGAAGAGTTCGAGAGTCGCATTTTAGTTAATCTAAGGCCGGACTGTATACAACCTCTCGATGGAGAGATATGCGTATG